>NC_042976.1:3014685-3023863 GCF_901001165.1 Salmo trutta | reverse complement strand
TTAGCAATGCGATCGATGATGGTCTCCAGAGTCTCGTAAGGGTAACACTTCAGCACCCCGCCCACACAGCAGGCCCTGCTGCTGATCGCCTCCTGCATGGTCATGTTCAGATTGTTGTAGTTTTTCTGAGCTGCCAGATTCTACAGCAACACATGGGGAGGTAACAGATGATACAGGCCATTACGAGACTATTTGCTCTCTTAATACTTCCTCCATATGGGCACATTTGAAAATAGCAGATACAAGATGCTTGATATTTTGCCTAGCTTAGCATCTAGGTTTGCGGCAAATCCATGGGACATTCCCCCATGTGAACCATTTGCATGCTGTTTTCTTTCTCAATGCAGAGTTATTGACATGGTGCCACTTACAATTACATCAAACCTGGAGTACAGGGCCTTGACTTGCCCTGAAAACAGAAGACATACAGATAAGGATGGTGTTCAAACTAGGGCTAAAGGGCTAACTCTAGCATTAAGTGTTCAAACTAGGGCTAACTCTAGCATTAAGTGTTCAAACTAGGGCTAAAGGGCTAACTCTAGCATTAAGTGTTTAAACTAGGGATAACTCTAGCATTAAGTGTTTAAACTAGGGATAACTCTAGCATTAAGGGTTCAAACTAGGGCTAACGCTAGCATTAAGTGTTCAAACTAGGGCTAACGCTAGCATTAAGTGTTCAAACTAGGGCTAAAGGGCTAACTCTAGCATTAAGGGTTCAAACTAGGGCTAAAGGGCTAACGCTAGCATTAAGTGTTTAAATAAGGGATAATTCTAGCATTAAGGGTTCAAACTAGGGCTAAAGGGCTAACGCTAGCATTAAGTGTTCAAACTAGGGCTAACGCTAGCATTAAGTGTTCAAACTAGGGCTAACGCTAGCATTAAGTGTTCAAACTAGGGCTAACCCTAGCATTAAGTGTTCAAACTAGGGCTAAAGGGCTAACGCTAGCATTAAGTGTTTAAAGTTGGGATAATTCTAGCATTAAGGGTTCAAACTAGGGCTAAAGGGCTAACTCTAGCATTAAGTGTTCAAACTAGGGCTAACGCTAGCATTAAGTGTTCAAACTAGGGCTAAAGGGCTAACTCTAGCATTAAGGGTTCAAACTAAGGCTAAAGGGCTAACGCTAGCATTAAGGGTTCAAACTAAGGCTAAAGGGCTAACTCTAGCATTAAGTGTTCAAACTAGGGCTAACCCTAGCATTAAGTGTTCAAACTAGGGCTAAAGGGCTAACGCTAGCATTAATGGTTCAAACTAGGGCTAACTCTAGCATTAAGTGTTCAAACTAGGGCTAAAGGGCTAACGCTAGCATTAAGTGTTCAAACTAGGGCTAAAGGGCTAACTCTAGCATTAATGGTTCAAACTAGGGCTAACTCTAGCATTAAGGGTTCAAACTAGGGCTAAAGGGCTAACGCTAGCATTAATGGTTCAAACTAGGGCTAACGCTAGCATTAAGTGTTCAAACTAGGGCTAAAGGGCTAATGCTAGCATTAAGGGTTCAAACTAGGGCTAAAGGGCTAACGCTAGCATTACGTGTTTAAACTAAGGATAACTCTAGCATTAAGTGTTCAAACTAGGGCTAAAGGGCTAACGCTAGCATTACGTGTTTAAACTAGGGACAACTCTAGCATTAAGTGTTCAAACTAGGGATACAGGGCTAACTCTAGCATTACGTGTTCAAACTTGGGCTAACTATAGCATTAAGTGTTCAAACTAGGGCTAATTTTCACATTTTCCTAAATGTTAGTGGAAGTCAACGTTAAAAGTGTTAACCAGACACATACCCTCCTCATTGACCACTGGCAGAGCGGAAACCCTCCGTTCTACAAAGATGGCCAAGGCGTCATACACTGTGTCTGTCTCCTGGACAGTAGCAATCTGTTTAAATGTTCCAATGTCCACCTCCTCAATTCTCTTCTGGAGGTACCGAGGCTTCGGGATCATGGTGCCCTGGGAGGAAGAATGGCGTAAAAAAATAATAATGTCCTAAACAGATCTGGGACCAGGCTATCAAGTGTCCAGAATCATGACATGTTGTTTTTATCAGATAGGCTAATGTGTGAAAGTGGTTCTCACAAAAATATGCAGGAACTTGAGGATGCGTTTGTGGGTGAGGATGTGGAGGACGTTGCCAGACTCTGGGTCGATCACAGGAAGCCGATGTATCTTATACTTCAGCAGAGAGTAGATGGCGTCAAAAAGGCTGTAGAGACATGAGACGGGTTGTCGTGACAACGGCTTAGTTGTTGGCAAAGACAGCACAAACAAATGTGGGACTAAGGCTAGAGAAGGTAAGGCTGCAGAGGCACTTCTACTTACCTGGAGTCAGGTGTGATACTGATCAGAGTATGGTTTGAGTATTTCAGTAATTCCTCTGGATGCATGAAGCAGGAGGAAACACAGAGAATGTAAACAAGATTTGAAACAATCGAATGTATTTCATAAAGCCTTTTTTATATTACAGCAATTGTTTCAAAGTGCTTTTATAAATACCTAGACTAAAACCCCAAGGGGATTCCATTGTGCTATCTATTTCTAGGTAGCTACAGGTTTACAGTCACCTCTAC
The DNA here is from genome assembly GCF_901001165.1 of Salmo trutta. Taxonomy (NCBI): domain Eukaryota; kingdom Metazoa; phylum Chordata; class Actinopteri; order Salmoniformes; family Salmonidae; genus Salmo; species Salmo trutta. The sequence goes on along the minus strand of NC_042976.1, from coordinate 3,021,301 downwards.
AGGTCTATAGTCACCTCTACGGGTCTACAGTCACCTCTACGGGTCTACAGTCACCTCTACGGGTCTACAGTCACCTCTACGGGTCTACAGTCACCTCTACAGGTCTACAGTCACCTCTACAGGTCTACAGTCATCTCTACAGGTTTACAGTCACCTCTACAGGTCTACAGTCACCTCTACGGGTCTACAGTCACCTCTACAGGTTTACAGTCACCTCTACAGGTCTACAGTCATCTCTACGGGTTTACAGTCACCTCTACGGGTCTACAGTCACCTCTACAGGTCTACAGTCATGTCTACAGGTTTACAGTCACCTCTACAGGTCTACAGTCACCTCTACAGGTTTACAGTCACCTCTACGGGTCTACAGTCACCTCTACAGGTCTACAGTCACCTCCACAGGTCTACAGTCACCTCTACAGGTTTACAGTCACCTCTACGGGTCTACAGTCCACTCTACGGGTCTACAGTCACCTTTACAGGTCTACAGTCACCTTTACAGGTTCACAGTCACCTCTACAGGTTCATAGTCATCTCTACAGGTTCATAGTCACCTCTACGGGTCTACAGTCACCTCTACGGGTGTACAGTCACCTCTACGGGTCTACAGTCACCTCTACGGGTCTACAGTCACCTCTACAGGTCTACAGTCACCTCTACAGGTCTACAGTCACCTCTACAGGTCTACAGTCACCTCCACAGGTCTACAGTCACCTCTACAGGTTAACAGTCACCTCTATGGGTCTACAGTCACCTCTACAGGTCTACAGTCACCTCTACGGGTCTACAGTCACCTCTACAGGTTAACAGTCACCTCTACAGGTTAACAGTCACCTCTACAGGTTAACAGTCACCTCTACAGGTTTACAGTCACCTCTACAGGTCTATAGTCACCTCTACGGGTCTACAGTCACCTCTACGGGTCTACAGTCACCTCCACAGGTCTACAGTCACCTCTACAGGTTAACAGTCACCTCTACAGGTTAACAGTCACCTCTACAGGTTAACAGTCACCTCTACAGGTTGTAGTCACCTCTACAGGTTTTAGTCACCTCTACAGGTCTACAGTCACCTCTACAGGTTTTAGTCACCTCCACAGGTCTACAGTCACCTCTACAGGTCTACAGTCACCTCTACAGGTCTACAGTCACCTCTACGGGTCTACAGTCACCTCTACAGGTTTACAGTCACCTCTACAGGTCTATAGTCACCTTTACAGGTCTACAGTCACCTTTACAGGTTCACAGTCACCTCTACAGGTTTATAGTCACCTCTACAGTCATCTCTACAGGTTTACAGTCAACTCTACAGGTTTACAGTCACCTCTACAGTCACCTCTACAGGTTAACAGTCACCTCTACGGGTTTACAGTCACCTCTACAGCTTCATAGTCATCTCTAGAGGTTCATAGTCACCTCTACGGGTCTACAGTCACCTTTACGGGTCTACAGTCACCTCTACGGGTGTACAGTCACCTCTACGGGTCTACAGTCACCTCTACAGGTCTACAGTCACCTCTACAGGTCTACAGTCACCTCTACAGGTCTACAGTCACCTCCACAGGTCTACAGTCAACTCTACAGGTTAACAGTCACCTCTATGGGTCTACAGTCACCTCTACAGGTCTACAGTCACCTCTACAGGTTAACAGTCACCTCTACGGGTCTACAGTCACCTCCACAGGTCTACAGTCACCTCTACAGGTTAACAGTCACCTCTACAGGTTAACAGTCACCTCTACGGGTCTACAGTCACCTCCACAGGTCTACAGTCACCTCTACAGGTTAACAGTCACCTCTACAGGTTAACAGTCACCTCTACAGGTTAACAGTCACCTCTACAGGTTGTAGTCACCTCTACAGGTTTTAGTCACCTCTACAGGTTTTAGTCACCTCCACAGGTCTACAGTCACCTCTACGGGTCTACAGTCACCTCTACAGGTCTACAGTCACCTCTACAGGTTTACAGTCACCTCACCTCTACAGGTTTACAGTCACCTCACCTCTACAGGTTTACAGTCACCTCACCTCTACAGGTCTACAGTCACCTCTACAGGTCTACAGTCACCTCACCTCTACAGGTCTACAGTCACCTCTACAGGTTTACAGTCACCTCACTTCTACAGGTCTACAGTCACCTCACCTCTACAGGTTTACAGTCACCTCACCTCTACAGGTTTATAGTCACCTCTACAGTCTTCTATCTTGTGCTCCTCCAGTTCGTAGATCTCTACCTGGAAGACACAAGTGTACAGCAGGAATGTCAACCTTGTTCCTGGAGAGCTACCCTCCTGAAGTTTTTCGCTCCAATCCCCAGTTGTAACTAACCTGATTCAGTTTATCAACCAGCTGATTATTAGAATCAGGTGTGCTAGATTAGGGTTGGAGTTAAAACCTCCAGGAGGGTCTCTCTCCAGGAACAGGGTTGGAGTTAAACTTACAGGAAGGTCTCTCTCCAGGAACAGGGTTGGAGTTAAAACCTACAGGAGGGTCTCTCTCCAGGAACAGGGTTGGAGTTAAAACCTACAGGAGGGTATCTCTCCAGGAACAGGGTTGGAGTTAAAAGCTACAGGAGGATATCTCTCCAGGAACAGGGTTGGAGTTAAAACCTACAGGAGGGTCTATCTCCAGGAACAGGGTTGGAGTTAAAACCTCCTGGAGGGGTATCTCTCCAGGAACAGGATTGGAGTTAAAACCTACAGGATGGTATCTCTCCAGGAACACGGTTAGAGAGCCCTGGTATATCGTGTGAGACACATATATATATACCATATAACTCAGCGGTATTACTGTGTGAGACTAGTGTATAGTGAGACGTTAGCAGGGTCCTATATAACCATTCTTCTACTTCTGTGTTCCTGCATTACGATGAGCTTCCTGCTTTGTGCTCCAGCCCCAATAATCTGGATGCCAGGTCCAACAGCAACAGATCACTCACCAGAGGAGACTGCCAATACCGGTGGAGAATGTTGATAAAGTCTGTGATGGTCAGCATACCTGGAAGGATACAGGGAAAGAACAAAGCTTTAAATGGGAATAAACTATATTGTAGACAGACGGACGGACAGACAGACGAACAGACAGACAGACAGACAGACAGACAGACAGACAGACAGACAGACAGACAGACAGACAGACAGACAGACAGACAGACAGACAGACAGACAGACAGACAGACAGACAGACAGACATGTTCAATCATCTGGTGAGCTCCTGTATGAGGGCCTGGTGACATTCTCAGTGGAGTCGCTGTGTATTAATAACCACAGAAAGGGTGCAGGGGATTATAGGATTCTGTCCCAGACGACACCCTATTCCCTATATAGTACACTTCTTTGATGAGGGAACAGGGTGCCGTTTGGGATGCAGATTAGAGGACAAGTCCCACTAGACACTGGAGCTCAGGTGCTGTACTATAGTTAGAACTCTGGCACCAAATTCTGCAGAGGGGATGGATCTGGCTCTAACCCAGAAAACAGAACCAGGGCTAAGGTCCAAATGGAATCCTATTCCCTATATAGTGCGCAGGGCCCTGGTTCAAAAGTAGTACACTACATAGGGAATACGGTGTCATTTTGGGATGCACCCTAACCCAGAAACCAGACCAGCAAGGTGGGAAGGGTGGAACGGACCAGGCCCACTTGCCTTTAAAAGGTTTCTTGAAAGTCCACCCACCAGCGACCCAGCATGGAGCCAGAATTGGTCTAGCTAATTGGTGATCTGTATTTAATCATATCACCACCCCTTGTTGTAACCCTCCCAGAGACAAGGAGTGATGTGTAGTAGCCTCATAAAAACGGGATTGATATTTATTATTTTAAATAATTATCCATAGTAAACACAGTTAAACGTGAATACAGAGAAACGTTTAAGCGAAAAGCCCAGAATATGTCGCACACATACACACAGCAGTAATTTACACGTTTCAAATGATCCGTCACTTTACGTTTCGACCAGCTGTGATCTAATTTCAGGGACCCTGACCTCTGAACTCAGACAGGCGCCTAGCTGATCCCAAGCAGGGGAAGCTGAGTTGGGTTTGTTGGGGGTTTGAGAGGAATGCTGCATTTGATATTACTGGATGTCTGTCTGTAATCTGAGTCTAGCTCATAGCTGACCCATTGGACTTTAAAGGTTAGATGCCAGATTTGGAAATGCTCAGGTTCCAGGTTACCTTACCTACAAAACACTGCAGCTTGTTATCCCACAGTGGCGCAGCTCGAACACCGTTCGCCACCAGAGCAAAGAAAGCTTTTTTTACCTGAAACACACAACAACAACAAAAAACACTGTAACTCTGATACACTGGTCATGTTGTCTGGTCGCTCATTGCTATGTTGCAAAGACATTTCAGCGCTTTACATTTTTAAGACAAAAAAAAAAAAAAGTTTTATGAACTATTAAAATTAACAATTTATAACAATATCTGCCATTTAGCAGCTGATTCTATCCAAAGTAACTCACAGATATACGTGTATACATGTTCATACGGGTGGTGGTGCCTCTGGGAATCAAACCCACGATAAACATTGCAGTGTTGAAGTTGAGCTTTTTTGGGGGGTGGAGTTTGTACGTACCTGCAAGGTGGTGTCGAAGATGACCAGCTTGGAGCTGGTTGGAATGGCGTCGTAGCAACAGTGGTTCATCATGAACTTGGTGTAGACGTTGGCATCTGGGGCCGAGGTTGAGGCTGAGGGAGAAACCAGGGATGGAGCACCCTGCTACAGGTCCGTCAGTGTCCTAACACAGGGCTTCTCTAACCTCACCCCGTAAAAAAACCTTAAACCTCCGCATGGATTTGGATCCATTCCAGAGCCAGCACGTCAACTAATCGTCAAGCCCTAGGTTATGTTAATCAGGTGCGGTAGTTCAGGGTTAGAACAACAAAAAAACTGTGAAACCTTGGTGGGTCCCAGAGAAGAGGTTTCAGAACCACTTTCCTAACACACTCTCAGAGAGGCTTTTCACACTACCGAGCCAAACCGAACCTGGCCAAGCCAAACCGAACCAGGCCAAGCCAAACCAAGGTGTACTGAACTGGCCTGGTTGGTTACACATCCACCGTAGCAGCTGGAATCGTGCTGATAAAAGGACAATGTGAAATATGAGCAGAGCCAGGACAGGTCGGTTCTGTCAGAGCCAGGACAGGTTGGTTCTGTCGGCACGGTAGAGCCAGGACAGGTTGGTTCTGTCAGAGTCAGGACAGGTTGGTTCTGTCAGAGTCAGGACAGGTTGGTTCTTTCAGTATGGTAGAGCTAGGACAGGTTGGTTCTGTCAGAGCCAGGACAGGTCGGTTCTGTCAGAGCCAGGACAGGTTGGTTCTGTCAGAGCCAGGACAGGTTGGTTCTGTCAGAGCCAGGACAGGTTGGTTCTGTCAGAGTCAGGACAGGTCGGTTCTGTCAGCACGGTAGAGCCAGGACAGGTCGGTTCTGTCAGAGTCAGGACAGGTTGGTTCTGTCAGAGCCAGGACAGGTTGGTTCTGTCAGTATGGTAGAGCTAGGACAGGTTGGTTCTGTCAGAGCCAGGACAGGTTGGTTCTGTCAGAGTCAGGACAGGTTGGTTCTGTCAGAGCCAGGACAGGTTGGTTCTGTCAGAGCCAGGACAGGTTGGTTCTGTCAGAGCCAGGACAGGTTGGTTCTGTCAGTACGGTAGAGCCAGGACAGGTTGGTTCTGTCAGAGTCAGGACAGGTTGGTTCTGTCAGAGTCAGGACAGGTTGGTTCTGTCAGAGCCAGGACAGGTTGGTTCTGTCAGCACGGTAGAGCCAGGACAGGTTGGTTCTGTCAGAGTCAGGACAGGTCGGTTCTGTCAGTACGGTAGAGTCAGGACAGGTTGGTTCTGTCAGAGTCAGGACAGGTTGGTTCTGTCAGACCCAGGACAGGTTGGTTCTGTCAGAGCCAGGACAGGTTGGTTCTGTCAGAGTCAGGACAGGTTGGTTCTGTCGGCACGGTAGTGTGAAAAGGTCAGTCTGGTATAGCAGCAATACAACAGTATGGATACAACAGCACACACAACACACACACACACACTAAACACATGAGAGTTACCTATCTCCTTCATAGTGAGACCATCCATGAAGGGGACCTGCATAAAGACAGAAGATTCTATAATTACCTGTTCTTCCACTCACTATGTTTGTCTGATAGGCACAGAATATCTCACAGTAGATCTCACAGAATATCTCACAGTAGATCTCACAGAATATCTCACAGAATATCTCACAGTAGATCTCACAGAATATCTCACAGTAGATCTCACAGAATATCTCACAGAATATCTCACAGTAGATCTCACAGAATCTCAGAGTAGATCGTTCAGAGTAGATCTCACAGTAGATCTCACAGAGTAGATCACACAGAGTAGAGTAGATCTCACAGAGTAGATCTCACAGAGTAGAGTAGATCTCACAGAGTAGATCTCACAGAGTAGAGTAGATCTTACAGAGTAGATCTCACAGAGTATCTCACAGAGTAGATCTCACAGAGTAGAGTAGATCTTACAGAGTAGATCTCACAGAGTATCTCACAGAGTAGATCTCACAGAGTAGATTCACAGAGTAGAGTAGATCTCACAGAGTAGATCTCACATAGTAGATCTCACAGAGTAGAGTAGATCTCAC
>NC_042976.1:2942185-3009685 GCF_901001165.1 Salmo trutta | reverse complement strand
CCACAGCTTCTACCCACAAGCCATTAGACTCCTGAACATCTAATCAAATGGCTACCCAGACAATTTACACCCCCCACCGCCTCTCTTCTGAGCTGCTGCTACTCTGTTATTATCTATGCATAGTCACTTTAATAACTCTACCGCAAATAGACTCTGTACTGGTACCCCCTGTATATAGCCTCCACATTGACTCTGTACCGGTACCCCCTGTATATAGCCTCCACATTGACTCTGTACCGTAACACCCTGTATATAGCCTCCACATTGACTCTGTATCGGTACCCCCTGTATATAGCCTCCACATTGGACTCTGTACCGGTACCCCCCTGTATATAGCCTCCACATTGACTCTGTACCGGTACCCCCTGTATATAGCCTCCACATTGACTCTGTACCGGTACCCCCTGTATATAGCCTCCACATTGACTCTGTACCGGTACCCTCTGTATATAGCCTCCACATTGACTCTGTACCGTACCCTCTGTATATAGCCTCCACATTGACTCTGTACCGTAATACTCTGTATATAGTCTCCACATTGACTCTGTACTGTAACACCCTGTATATAGCCTCCACATTGACTCTGTACCATAACACCCTGTATATAGCCTCCACATTGACTCTGTACCAGTACACCCTGTATATAGCCTCCACATTGACTCTGTACCGTAACACCCTGTATATAGCCTCCACATTGACTCTGTACCGTAATACTCTGTATATAGCCTCCACATTGACTCTGTACCGTAACACCCTGTATATAGCCTCCACATTGACTCTGTACCGTAACACCCTGTATATAGCCTCCACATTGACTCTGTACCGGTACCCCCTGTATATAGCCTCCACATTGACTCTGTACCGGTACCCCCTGTATATAGCCTCCACATTGACTCTGTACCGGTACCCCCTGTATATAGCCTCCACATTGACTCTGTACCGGTACCCCCTTTATATAGCCTCCACATTGACTCTGTACCGTAATACCCTGTATATAGCCGCCACATTGACTCTGTACCGGTACCCCCCTGTATATAGCCTCCACATTGCCTCTGTACCGGTACCCCCCTGTATATAGCCTCCACATTGACTCTGTACCGTAATACCCTGTATATAGCCTCCACATTGACTCTGTACCGGTACCCCTGTATATAGCCTCCACATTGACTCTGTACCGGCACCCCCCTGTATATAGCCTCCACATTGACTCTGTACCGGCACCCCTGTATATAGCCTCCACATTGACTCTGTACCGGTACACCCTGTATATAGCCTCCACATTGACTCTGTACCGTAACACCCTGTATATAGCCTCCACATTGACTCTGTACCGGTACCCCTGTATATAGCCTCCACATTGACTCTGTACCGGTACCCCCTGTAAATAGCCTCCACATTGACTCTGTACCGGTACCCCCTGTATATAGCCTCCACATTGACTCTGTACCGGTACCCCCTGTATATAGCCTCCACATTGACTCTGTACTGGTACCCCCTGTATATAGCCTCCACATTGACTCTGTACCGGTACCCCTGTATATAGCCTCCACATTGACTCTGTACCGTAACACCCTGTATATAGCCTCCACATTGACTCTGTATCGGTACCCCTGTATATAGCCTCCACATTGACTCTGTACCGGTACCCCCTGTATATAGCCTCCACATTGACTCTGTACCGGTACCCCCTGTATATAGCCTCCACATTGACTCTGTACCGGTACCCCCCTGTATATAGCCTCCACATTGACTCTGTACCGGTACCCCCCTGTATATAGCCTCCACATTGACTCTGTACCGGTACCCTCTGTATATAGCCTCCACATTGACTCTGTACCGTAATACCCTGTATATAGTCTCCACATTGACTCTGTACTGTAACACCCTGTATATAGCCTCCACATTGACTCTGTACCATAACACCCTGTATATAGCCTCCACAATTGACTCTGTACCAGTACCCCCCTGTATATAGCCTCCAACATTGACTCTGTACCGTAACACCCTGTATATAGCCTCCACATTGACTCTGTACCGTAATACTCTGTATATAGCCTCCACATTGACTCTGTACCGTAACACCCTGTATATAGCCTCCACATTGACTCTGTACCGTAACACCCTGTATATAGCCTCCACATGACTCTGTACCGGTACCCCTGTATATAGCCTCCACATTGACTCTGTACCGGTACCCCCTGTATATAGCCTCCACATTGACTCTGTACGGTACCCCCTGTATATAGCCTCCACATTGACTCTGTACCGGTACCCCCTGTATATAGCCTCCACATTGACTCTGTACCGGTACCCCCTGTATATAGCCTCCACATTGACTCTGTACCGTAATACCCGTATATAGCCGCCACATTGACTCTGTACCGGTACCCCCTGTATATAGCCTCCACATTGACTCTGTACCGGTACCCCCTGTATATAGCCTCCACATTGACTCTGTACCGTAATACCCTGTATATAGCCTCCACATTGACTCTGTACCGGTACCCCCTGTATATAGCCTCCACATTGACTCTGTACCGGCACCCCCTGTATATAGCCTCCACATTGACTCTGTACCGGCACCCCTGTATATAGCCTCCACATTGACTCTGTACCGGTACACCCTGTATATAGCCTCCACATTGACTCTGTACCGTAACACCCTGTATATAGCCTCCACATTGACTCTGTACCGGTACCCCTGTATATAGCCTCCACATTGACTCTGTACCGGTACCCCTGTAAATAACCCCCACATTGACTCTGTACCGTACCCCCTGTATATAGCCTCCACATTGACTCTGTACCGGTACCCCCTGTATATAGCCTCCATTGACTCTGTACTGGTACCCACTGTATATAGCCTTCACATTGACTCTGTAACGGTACCCCCTGTATATAGCCTCCACATTGACTCTGTACCGGTACCCCCTGTATATAGCCTCCCACATTGACTCTGTACCGGTACCCCCCTGTATATAGCCTCCACATTGACTCTGTACCGGTACCCCCTGTATATAGCCTCCACATTGACTCTGTACCGGTACACCCTGTATATAGCCTCCACATTGACTCTGTACCGGTACCCCCCTGTATATAGCCTCCACATTGACTCTGTACCGGTACCCCCTGTATATAGCCTCCACATTGACTCTGTACCGGTACCCCTGTATATAGCCGCCACATTGACTCTGTACCGTAACACCCTGTATATAGCCTCCACATTGACTCTGTACCGTAACACCCTGTATAAGGCCTCCACATTGACTCTGTACCGTAATACCCTGTATATAGTCTCCACATTGACTCTGTACCGGTAACCCCTGTATATAGCCTCCACATTGACTCTGTACCGGTACCCCCTGTATATAGCCTCCACATTGACTCTGTACCGGTATCCTCCTGTATATAGCCTCCACATTGACTCTGTACCGTAATACCCTGTATATAGCCGCCACATTGACTCTGTACCGGTACCCCCCTGTATATAGCCTCCACATTGACTCTGTACCGGTACCCCCTGTATATAGCCTCCACATTGACTCTGTACCGTAATACCCTGTATATAGCCGCCACATTGACTCTGTACGGTACCCCCCCTGTATATAGCCTCCACATTGACTCTGTACCGGTACCCCCTGTATATAGCCTCCACATTGACTCTGTACCGGCACAACCTGTATATAGCCTCCACATTGACTCTGTACCGGTACACCCTGTATATAGCCTCCACATTGCCTCTGTACCGTAACACCCTGTATATAGCCTCCACATTGACTCTGTACCGGTACCCCTGTATATAGCCTCCACATTGACTCTGTACCGGTACCCCCTGTATATAGCCTCCACATTGACTCTGTACCGGTACCCCCTGTATATAGCCTCCACATTGACTCTGTACAGGTACCCCCCCATGTATATAGCCTCCACATTGACTCTGTACCGGTTACCCCCTGTATATAGCCTCCACATTGACTCTGTACCGGTACCCCCTGTATATAGCCTCCACATTGACTCTGTACCGGTACCCCCTGTATATAGCCTCCACATGACTCTGTACCGGTACCCCCTGTATATAGCCTCCACATTGACTCTGTACCGGTACCCCCCTGTATATAGCCCCACATTGACTCTGTACCGGTACCCCCTGTATATAGCCTCCACATTGACTCTGTACCGGTACCCCCTGTATATAGCCTCCACATGACTCTGTACCGGTAACCCCCTGTATATAGCCTCCACATTGACTCTGTACCGTAACACCCTGTATATAGCCTCCACATTTGACTCTGTACCGTAACTACCCTGTATATAGCCTCCACATTGACTCTGTACCGTAACACCCTGTATATAGCCTCCACATTGACTCTGTACCGTAACACCCTGTATATAGCCTCCACATTGACTCTGTACCGGTACCCCCTGTATATAGCCTCCACATTGACTCTGTACCGGTACCCCCTGTATATAGCCTCCACATTGACTCTGTACCGGTACCCCCTGTATATAGCCTCCACATTGACTCTGTACCGTAACACCCTGTATATAGCCTCCACATTGACTCTGTACCGTAACACCCTGTATATAGCCTCCACATTGACTCTGTACCGTAATACCCTGTATATAGCCTCCACATTGACTCTGTACCGGTACCCCCTGTATATAGCCTCCACATTGACTCTGTACCGTAACACCCTGTATATAGCCTCCACATTGATTCTGTACCGTAATACTCTGTATATAGCCTCCACATTGACTCTGTACCGTAACACCCTGTATATAGCCTCCACATTGACTCTGTACCGTAACACCCTGTATATAGCCTCCACATTGACTCTGTAACCGGTAACCCCCTGTATAGCCTCCACATGACTCTGTACCGGTACCCCCTGTATATAGCCTCCACATTGACTCTGTACCGGTACCCCCTGTATATAGCCTCCACATTGACTCTGTACCGGTACCCCCCTGTATATAGCCTCCACATTGACTCTGTACCGGTACCCCCTGTATATAGCCTCCACATTGACTCTGTACCGGTACCCCCTGTAATAGCCTCCACATTGACTCTGTACCGGTACCCCCTGTATATAGCCTCCACATTGACTCTGTACCGGTACCCCTGTATATAGCCGCCACATTGACTCTGTACCGTAACACCCTGTATATAGCCTCCACATTGACTCTGTACCGTAACACCCTGTATATAGCCTCCACATTGACTCTGTACCGTAATACCCTGTATATAGCCTCCACATTGACTCTGTACCGTAACACCCTGTATATAGCCTCCACATTGACTCTGTACCGTAACACCCTGTATATAGCCTCCACATTGACTCTGTACCGGTACCCCCTGTATATAGCCTCCACATTGACTCTGTACCGGTACCCCCTGTATATAGCCTCCACATTGACTCTGTACCGTAACACCCTGTATATAGTCTCCACATTGACTCTGTACCGTAACACCCTGTATATAGTCTCCACATTGACTCTGTACCGTAACACCCTGTATATAGCCTCCACATTGACTCTGTACCGTAACACCCTGTATATAGCCTCCACATTGACTCTGTACCATAATACCCTGTATATAGCCTCCACATTGACTCTGTACCGTAACACCCTGTATATAGCCTCCACATTGACTCTGTACCGGTACCCCCTGTATATAGCCTCCACATTGACTCTGTACCGTAACACCCTGTATATAGCCTCCACATTGACTCTGTACCATAATACCCTGTATATAGCCTCCACATTGACTCTGTACCGTAACACCCTGTATATAGCCTCCACATTGACTCTGTACCGGTACCCCCTGTATATAGCCTCCACATTGACTCTGTACCGTAACACCCTGTATATAGCCTCCACATTGACTCTGTACCGTAACACCCTGTATATAGCCTCCACATTGACTCTGTACCGTAATACCCTGTATATAGCCTCCACATTGAATCTGTACCGGTACCCCCTGTATATAGCCTCCACATTGACTCTGTACCGTAACACCCTGTATATAGCCTCCACATTGACTCTGTACCGTAATACTCTGTATATAGCCTCCACATTGACTCTGTACCGTAACACCCTGTATATAGCCTCCACATTGACTCTGTACCGTAACACCCTGTATATAGCCTCCACATTGACTCTGTACCGGTACCCCTGTATATAGCCTCCACATTGACTCTGTACCGGTACCCCCTGTATATAGCCTCCACATTGACTCTGTACCGGTACCCCCCTGTATATAGCCTCCACATTGACTCTGTACCGGTACCCCCTGTATATAGCCTCCACATTGACTCTGTACCGGTGCCCCCTGTATATAGCCTCCACATTGACTCTGTACCATAACACCCTGTACATAGCCTCCACATTGACTCTGTACCGGTACCCCCCTATATATAGCCTCCAACATTGACTCTGTACCGGTACCCCCCTGTATATAACCTCCACATTGACTCTGTACCGGTACACCCTGTATATAGCCTCCACATTGACTCTGTACCGGTACCCTCCTGTATATAGCCTCCACATTGACTCTGTACCGTTACCCCCTGTATATAGCCTCCACATTGACTCTGTACCGGTACCCCCCTGTATATAGCCTCCACATTGACTCTGTACCGGTACCCTCTGTATATAGCCTCCACATTGACTCTGTACCGTAATACCCTGTATATAGTCTCCACATTGACTCTGTACTGTAACACCCTGTATATAGCCTCCACATTGACTCTGTACCATAACACCCTGTATATAGCCTCCACATTGACTCTGTACCAGTCCCCCCGTATATAGCCTCCACATTGACTCTGTACCGTAACACCATGTATATAGCCTCCACATTGACTCTGTAGCGTAATACTCTGTATATATCCTCCACATTGACTCTGTACCGTAGCACCCCTGTATATAGCCTCCACATTGACTCTGTACCGTAACACCCTGTATATAGCCTCCACATTGACTCTGTACCGGTACCCCCTGTATATAGCCTCCACATTGACTCTGTACCGGTACCCCCTGTATATAGCCTCCACATTGACTCTGTACCGGTATCCCCTGTATATAGCCTCCACATTGACTCTGTACCGGTACCCCCTGTATATAGCCTCCACATTGACTCTGTACCGGTACCCCCCTGTATATAGCCTCCACATTGACTCTGTACCGTAATACCCTGTATATAGCCGCCACATTGACTCTGTACCGGTACCCCCCTGTATATAGCCTCCACATTGACTCTGTACCGGTACCCCCTGTATATAGCCTCCACATTAACTCTGTACCGTAATACCCTGTATATAGCCGCCACATTGACTCTGTACCGGTACCCCCCTGTATATAGCCTCCACATTGACTCTGTACCGGTGCCCCCTGTATATAGCCTCCACATTGACTCTGTACCGGCACCCCCTGTATATAGCCTCCACATTGACTCTGTACCGGCACCCCCTGTATATAGCCTCCACATTGACTCTGTACCGGTACACCCTGTATATAGTCTCCACATTGACTCTGTCCTGTAACACCCTGTATATAGCCTCCACATTGACTCTGTACCGGTACCCCTGTATATAGCCTCCACATTGACTCTGTACCGGTACCCCCTGTATATAGCCTCCACATTGACTCTGTACCGGTACCCCCTGTATATAGCCTCCACATTGACTCTGTACCGGTACCCCCCTGTATATAGCCTCCACATTGACTCTGTACCGTAACACCCTGTATATAGTCTCCACATTGACTCTGTACCGTAACACCCTGTATATAGTCTCCACATTGACTCTGTACCGTAACACCCTGTATATAGCCTCCACATTGACTCTGTACCGTAACACCCTGTATATAGCCTCCACATTGACTCTGTACCATAATACCCTGTATATAGCCTCCACATTGACTCTGTACCGTACACCCTGTATATAGCCTCCACATTGACTCTGTACCGGTACCCCCTGTATATAGCCTCCACATTGACTCTGTACCGTAACACCCTGTATATAGCCTCCACATTGACTCTGTACCATAATACCCTGTATATAGCCTCCACATTGACTCTGTACCGTAACACCCTGTATATAGCCTCCACATTGACTCTGTACCGGTACCCCCTGAATATAGCCTCCACATTGACTCTGTACCGTAACACCCTGTATATAGCCTCCACATTGACTCTGTACCGTAACACCCTGTATATAGCCTCCACATTGACTCTGTACCGTAATACCCTGTATATAGCCTCCACATTGAATCTGTACCGGTACCCCCTGTATATAGCCTCCACATTGACTCTGTACCGTAACACCCTGTATATAGCCTCCACATTGACTCTGTACCGTAATACTCTGTATATAGCCTCCACATTGACTCTGTACCGTAACACCCTGTATATAGCCTCCACATTGACTCTGTACCGTAACACCCTGTATAGCCTCCACATTGACTCTGTACCGGTACCCCTGTATATAGCCTCCACATTGACTCTGTACCGGTACCCCTGTATATAGCCTCCACATTGACTCTGTACCGGTACCCCCCTGTATATAGCCTCCACATTGACTCTGTACCGGTACCCCCTGTATATAGCCTCCACATTGACTCTGTACCGGTGCCCCCTGTATATAGCCTCCACATTGACTCTGTACCATAACACCCTGTACATAGCCTCCACATTGACTCTGTACCGGTACCCCCTATATATAGCCTCCAACATTGACTCTGTACCGGTACCCCCTGTATATAACCTCCACATTGACTCTGTACCGGTACACCCTGTATATAGCCTCCACATTGACTCTGTACCGGTACCCTCCTGTATATAGCCTCCACATTGACTCTGTACCGTTACCCCCTGTATATAGCCTCCACATTGACTCTGTACCGGTACCCCCTGTATATAGCCTCCACATTGACTCTGTACCGGTACCCTCTGTATATAGCCTCCACATTGACTCTGTACCGTAATACCCTGTATATAGTCTCCACATTGACTCTGTACTGTAACACCCTGTATATAGCCTCCACATTGACTCTGTACCATAACACCCTGTATATAGCCTCCACATTGACTCTGTACCAGTCCCCCCGTATATAGCCTCCACATTGACTCTGTACCGTAACACCCTGTATATAGCCTCCACATTGACTCTGTAGCGTAATACTCTGTATATAGCCTCCACATTGACTCTGTACCGTAGCACCCTGTATATAGCCTCCACATTGACTCTGTACCGTAACACCCTGTATATAGCCTCCACATTGACTCTGTACCGGTACCCCTGTATATAGCCTCCACATTGACTCTGTACCGGTACCCCCTGTATATAGCCTCCACATTGACTCTGTACCGGTACCCCTGTATATGCCTCCACATTGACTCTGTACCGGTACCCCCTGTATATAGCCTCCACATTGACTCTGTACCGGTACCCCCTGTATATAGCCTCCACATTGACTCTGTACCGGTACCCCCTGTATATAGCCTCCACATTGACTCTGTACCGTAATACCCTGTATATAGCCGCCACATTGACTCTGTACCGGTACCCCCCTGTATATAGCCTCCACATTGACTCTGTACCGGTACCCCCCTGTATATAGCCTCCACATTAACTCTGTACCGTAATACCCTGTATATAGCCGCCACATTGACTCTGTACCGGTACCCCCCCTGTATATAGCCTCCACATGACTCTGTACCGGTACCCCTGTATATAGCCTCCACATTGACTCTGTACCGGCACCCCCTGTATATAGCCTCCACATTGACTCTGTACCGGCACCCCCTGTATATAGCCTCCACATTGACTCTGGTACCCGGTACACACCCTGTATATAGTCTCCACATGACTCTGTACCGGGTACCCCTGTATCTAGCCTTCCACATTGGACTCTGTTACCGGTACCCCTGTATATAGCCTCCACATTGACTCTGTACCGGTACCCCTGTATATAGCCTCCACATTGACTCTGTACCGGTACCCCCTGTATATAGCCTCCACATTGACTCTGTACCGGTACCCCCTGTATATAGCCTCCACATTGACTCTGTACCGGTACCCCCTGTATATAGCCTCCACATTGACTCTGTACCGGTACCCCCTGTATATAGCCTCCACATTGACTCTGTACCGGTACCCCCTGTATATAGCCTCCACATTGACTCTGTACCGGTACCCCCTGTATATAGCCTCCACATTGACTCTGTACAGGTACCCCCTGTATATAGCCTCCACATTGACTCTGTACCGGTACCCCCTGGTATATAGCCTCCACATTGACTCTGTACCGGTACCCCCTGTATATAGCCTCCACATTGACTCTGTACCGGTAACCCCTGTATATAGCCGCCACATTGACTCTGTACCGTAACACCCTGTATATAGCCTCCACATTGACTCTGTACCGCAATACCCTGTATATAGCCTCCACATTGACTCTGTACCATAACACCCTGTATATAGCCTCCACATTGACTCTGTACCGTAACACCCTGTATATAGTCTCCACATTGACTCTGTACCGTAACACCCTGTATATAGCCTCCACATTGACTCTGTACCGTAACACCCTGTATATAGCCTCCACATTGACTCTGTACCATAATACCCTGTATATAGCCTCCACATTGACTCTGTACCGTAACACCCTGTATATAGCCTCCACATTGACTCTGTACCGTAACACCCTGTATATAGCCTCCACATTGACTCTGTACCGGTACCCCCTGTATTTAGCCTCCACATTGACTCTGTACCGGTACCCCCTGTATATAGCCTCCACATTGACTCTGTACCGTAACACCCTGTATATAGCCTCCACATTGACTCTGTACCGTAACACCCTGTATATAGCCTCCACATTGACTCTGTACCGTAATACCCTGTATATAGCCTCCACATTGACTCTGTACCGGTACCCCCCTGTATATAGCCTCCACATTGACTCTGTACCGTAACACCCTGTATATAGCCTCCACATTGACTCTGTACCGTAATACTCTGTATATAGCCTCCACATTGACTCTGTACCGTAACACCCTGTATATAGCCTCCACATTGACTCTGTACCGTAACACCCTGTATATAGCCTCCACATTGACTCTGTACCGGTACCCCTGTATATAGCCTCCACATTGACTCTGTACCGGTACCCCCTGTATATAGCCTCCCACATTGACTCTGTACCGGTACCCCCTGTATATAGCCTCCACATTGACTCTGTACCGGTACCCCCTGTATATAGCCTCCACATTGACTCTGTACCGGTACCCCCTGTATATAGCCTCCACATTGACTCTGTACCGTAATACCCTGTATATAGACGCCACATTGACTCTGTACCGGTACCCCCCTGTATATAGCCTCCACATTGACTCTGTACCGGTACCCCCTGTATATAGCCTCCACATTGACTCTGTACCGTAATACCCTGTATATAGCCGCCACATTGACTCTGTACCGGTACCCCCCCTGTATATAGCCTCCACATTGACTCTGTACCGGTACCCCTGTATATAGCCTCCACATTGACTCTGTACCGGCACCCCCTGTATATAGCCTCCAACATTGACTCTGTACCGGCACCCCCCTGTATATAGCCTCCACATTGACTCTGTACCGGTACACCCTGTATATAGCCTCCACATTGACTCTGTACCGTAACACCCTGTATATAGCCTCCACATTGACTCTGTACCGGTACCCCTGTATATAGCCTCCACATTGACTCTGTACGGTACCCCCTGTATATAGCCTCCACATTGACTCTGTACCGGTAACCCCCTGTATATAGCCTCCACATTGACTCTGTACCGGTACCCCCTGTATATAGCCTCCACATTGACTCTGTACCGGTACCCCTTGTATATAGCCTCCACATTGACTCTGTACCGGTACCCCCTGTATATAGCCTCCACATTGACTCTGTACCGGTACCCCCTGTATATAGCCTCCACATTGACTCTGTACCGGTACCACCTAGGCACCCTGTATATAGCCTCCACATTGACTCTGTAACCGGTACCCCCTGTATATAGCCTCCACATTGACTCTGTACCGGTACCCCTGTATATAGCCTCCACATTGACTCTGTACCGGTACCCCTGTATATAGCCGCCACATTGACTCTGTACCGTAACACCCTGTATATAGTCTCCACATTGACTCTGTACCGTAACACCCTGTATATAGCCTCCACATTGACTCTGTACCGTAACACCCTGTATATAGCCTCCACATTGACTCTGTACCATAATACCCTGTATATAGCCTCCACATTGACTCTGTACGTAACACCCTGTATATAGCCTCCACATTGACTCTGTACCGTAACACCCTGTATATAGCCTCCACATGGACTCTGTACCGGTACCACCCTGTA
Organism: Salmo trutta; assembly: GCF_901001165.1. Classification (NCBI taxonomy): domain Eukaryota; kingdom Metazoa; phylum Chordata; class Actinopteri; order Salmoniformes; family Salmonidae; genus Salmo; species Salmo trutta. Next base: position 2,997,283 of record NC_042976.1, on the reverse strand, counting down.
TATAGCCTCCACATTGACTCTGTACCGGTACCCCCTGTATATAGCCTCCACATTGACTCTGTACCGTAACACCCTGTATATAGCCTCCACATTGACTCTGTACCGTAACACCCTGTATATAAGCCTCCACATTGACTCTGTACCGTAATACCCGTTATATAGCCTCCACATTGACTCTGTACCGGTACCCCCTGTATATAGCCTCCACATTGACTCTGTACCGTAATACCCTGTATATAGCCTCCACATTGACTCTGTACCGTAATACCCTGTATATAGCCTCCACATTGACTCTGTACCGTAACACACTGTAGATATAGCCTCCACATTGACTCTGTACCGTAACACCCTGTAATATAGCCTCCATATTGACTCTGTACCGTAAACACCCTGTATATAGCCTCCACATTGACTCTGTACCAGTAACACCCTGTATATAGCCTCCACATTGACTCTGTACCGTACACCCTGTATATAGCCTCCACATTGACTCTGTACCGGTACCCCCTGTATATAGCCTCCACATTGACTCTGTACCGTAACCCCCTGTATATAGCCTCCACATTGACTCTGTACCGTAACACCCTGTATATAGCCTCCACATTGACTCTGTACCGTAATACCCTGTATATAGCCTCCACATTGACTCTGTACCGGTACCCCCTGTATATAGCCTCCACATTGACTCTGTACCGTAATACCCTGTATATAGCCTCCACATTGACTCTGTACCGTAATACCCTGTATATAGCCTCCACATTGACTCTGTACCGTAACACCCTGTATATAGCCTCCACATTGACTCTGTACCGTAACACCCTGTATATAGCCTCCATATTGACTCTGTACCGTAACACCCTGTATATAGCCTCCACATTGACTCTGTACCGTAACACCCTTTATATAGCCTCCACATTGACTCTGTACCGTAATACCCTGTATATAGTCTCCACATTGTTATTTACTGTTGCTCTTTAATTATTTGTTATCTCTTACTTTTTTTTTGGGGGGGGGTATTTTTCATAGAACTGCACTGTTTGTTAGGGTGTTATATAAGTAAGCATTTCACTGTAAGGTCTACACCTGTTGTATTCGGCGCATGTGACAAACAAAATGTGATTTTAATTTGCTGTGTCTATCCTATAACGAACAGGCACCCGCCAAAAGACAATTCTACTTTGTTGTGGTGTTGTTACATCTGTACTGGTGTTTTGAGTTCGTTGTGCTCAGGGTGTTGTTACGTGCTGTGTTGTGGTTAAGAACAGTCCTTAGCCGTGGTATATTGGTCTTATACCACGCCCCCTCGGGCCTTATTGCTTCATTATACCACAGCATTGTTGAATTGTAGTTTCTGATTGGTTAGAAGGGCATTCTAGAATGGACATTAAAACCATATAATCCCTTAGATTACTGAACAAAAACGCAATACGGAACAATTTCAAAGAAATAAATTCATTTGAAATAAATTCATCAGGCCCTAATCTATGGATTTCAAATGGATTTCAAATGGACTGGGCAGGGGTGCAGTTCTCCCCCCCCCCTCACACCGCTTCTCCCCCCCACACCGCTTCTCCCCCCCTCACACCGCTTCACCCCCCCCTCACACCGCTTCTCCCCCCCCTCACACCGCTTCTCCCCCCCTCACACCCGCTTCTCCCCCCCCTCACCACGCCGCTCCTCCCCCCCTCATCACCGCTTTCTCCCCCCCCTCACACCGCTTCTCCCCACCCTCACAACCGCTTGCTCCCCACCTCACACCCGCTTCTCCCCCCCCCACACCGCTTCTCTCCTCCCCCCCCTCACACCGCTTCTCCCCCCCCTCACAGCGCTTCTCTCCCCCCCCCTCCCCCCTCACAGCGCTTCTCCCCCCCCCCCTCACACCGCTTCTCCCCCCCCTCACACCGCTTCTCCCCCCCCCACACCGCTTCTCCCCCCCCACACCGCTTCTCTCCCCCCCCCCTCCCCCCTCACAGCGCTTCTCTCCCCCCCCCTCACAGCGCTTCTCTCCGCCCCCCCCCCCCCCTCACAGCGCTTCTCTCCCCCCCTCACAGCGCTTCTCTCCCCCCCCCCTCCCCCCTCACAGCGCTTCTCTCCGCCCCCTCACAGCGCTTCTCTCCGCCCCCCCCTCCCCCCTCACAGCGCTTCTCCCCCCCCCTCACAGCGCTTCTCCCCCCCCTCACAGCGCTTCTCCCCCCCCCCTCACAGCGCTTCTCTCCCCCCCTCACACCGCTTCTCCCCCCCCCTCACACCGCTTCTCCCACCCCCCCACACCGCTTCTCTCCCCCCCTCACAGCGCTTCTCTCCGCCCCCCCTCCCCCCTCACAGCGCTTCTCTCCGCCCCCCCTCCCCCCTCACAGCGCTTCTCTCCGCCCCCTCACAGTTGTTTCCCAACTCAGCCTGCGTTCCCAGCATGCCCAGGGGCATTCCAGGCAGCCTTTTCTCAAGCATCCGGGAGTGGGTCAACACTGGCACAGTGTTTCCTCAAAAGCATTGGCCCACTTCCTGAGCCAGCGCTATGTTGTTTATTCTTAAAATAGGCATTTAACTATTGCTTGGTCATTGTGTTTTAGTCATTTAGCAGACGCGCCTATCCAGAGCGACTAACAGGAACGTTTAAGTTTAAGTGCCTTGCTCAAGGGCACCGACAGATTTTTTCTCCCCCCCCCCCCCACGTAGTCGGTTCTGGGATTCAAACCAGCGACCTTTCAGTTACTGGCCCAACATTGTTTAACCGCTAGGCTACCTGCTGCCCAAACCGTCTTAAAAATGGAGTTTTAACTATTTCTAGTTTTTTTTTGGTAGATCATTGTGGAAATCTAATATACCAAACAAGACCTTTCGTTAAAATATCAAATAAAATGTATTTCTCCTGGATATGTTAAACTACCTGCCCGGTCACAATTGGAGTTGTCTATGCACATCCGATTTATAAAATTGTATTTCAAGGAATAGACATGAATTAGTAAGTATTCTTCAAATATCAGTTTTTATATGAAAACTTGAACCTGAGTAGTTATTTCCCATTCTGGGATAAATATTATAATTGTTAACACAATTGATAGAAATATATCTTCTTTATTTTTTTTAACAATTATTACAATTTCAATTATGTTGAAAAATTCTGAGATATGTTTTATAATATGTAAAATGACCAGCCAGATGGATGCAGATAGATACCCGTCCCAGAGCAGCAAGGCTGAATGCAGATAGATACCCGTCCCAGAGCAGCAAGGCTGAATGCAGATAGATACCCGTCCCAGAGCAGCAAGGCTGAATGCAGATAGATACCCGTCCCAGAGCAGCAAGGCTGAATGCAGATAGATACCCGTCCCAGAGCAGCAAGGCTGAATGCAGATAGATACCCGTCCCAGAGCAGCAAGGCTGAATGCAGATAGATACCCGTCCCAGAGCAGCAAGGCTGAATGCAGATAGATACCCAGCCTATAGTAACAAGGCTGAATGCAGATAGATACCCAGCCTATAGTTAGTAACAAGGCTGAATGCAGATAGATACCCAGCCCATAGTAACAAGGCTGAATGCAGATAGAAACCCAGCCCAGAGCAGCAAGGCTGAATGCAGATAGATACCCAGCCCAGAGCAGCAAGGCTGAATGCAGATAGATACCCAGCCCAGAGCAGCAAGGCTGAATGCAGATAGAAACCCAGCCCATAGTAACAAGGCTGAATGCAGATAGAAACCCAGCCCAGAGCAGCAAGGCTGAATGCAGATAGACACCCAGCCCATAGTAACAAGGCTGAATGCAGATAGACACCCAGCCCATAGTAACAAGGCTGAATGCAGATATATACCCAGCCCAGAGCAGCAAGGCTGAATGCAGATAGACACCCAGCCCAGAGAAGCAAGGCTGAATGCAGATAGATACCCGTCCCAGAGCAGCAAGGCTGAATGCAGATAGATACTCATCCTAGAGTAACAAGGCTGAATGCAGATAGATACTCATCCTAGAGTAACAAGGCTGAATGCAGATAGATACTCATCCTAGAGTAACAAGGCTGAATGCAGATAGATACCCAGCCCAGAGCAGCAAGGCTGAATGCAGATAGACACCCAGCCCATAGTAACAAGGCTGAATGCAGATAGACACCCAGCCCATAGTAACAAGGCTGAATGCAGATATATACCCAGCCCAGAGCAGCAAGGCTGAATGCAGATAGACACCCAGCCCAGAGCAGCAAGGCTGAATGCAGATAGATACCCGTCCCAGAGCAGCAAGGCTGAATGCAGATAGATACCCAGCCTATAGTAACAAGGCTGAATGCAGATAGATACCCAGCCTATAGTTAGTAACAAGGCTGAATGCAGATAGATACTCATCCTAGAGTAACAAGGCTGAATGCAGATAGATACCCAGCCCAGAGCAGCAAGGCTGAATGCAGATAGACACCCAGCCCATAGTAACAAGGCTGAATGCAGATAGACACCCAGCCCATAGTAACAAGGCTGAATGCAGATATATACCCAGCCCAGAGCAGCAAGGCTGAATGCAGATAGATACCCAGCCCAGAGCAGCAAGGCTGAATGCAGATAGATACCCGTCCCAGAGCAGCAAGGCTGAATGCAGATAGATACCCAGCCTATAGTAACAAGGCTGAATGCAGATAGATACCCAGCCTATAGTTAGTAACAAGGCTGAATGCAGATAGATACCCAGCCCATAGTAACAAGGCTGAATGCAGATAGAAACCCAGCCCAGAGCAGCAAGGCTGAATGCAGATAGATACCCAGCCCAGAGCAGCAAGGCTGAATGCAGATAGATACCCAGCCCAGAGCAGCAAGGCTGAATGCAGATAGAAACCCAGCCCATAGTAACAAGGCTGAATGCAGATAGAAACCCAGCCCAGAGCAGCAAGGCTGAATGCAGATAGAAACCCAGCCCATAGTAACAAGGCTGAATGCAGATATATACCCAGCCCAGAGGAGCAAGGCTGAATGCAGATAGATACCCAGCACATAGTAACAAGGCTGAATGCAGATAGATACCCAGCCCAGAGCAGCAAGGCTGAATGCAGATAGATACCCAGCACATAGTTAGTAACAAGAATGAACTGAAAATCACACCTAGGGGTAGAATCTGATTGGATCATGTTACTACGCAGAAATGGCCGTAAGTGGGTTTGGGGCAGCTTGCACTTTCCCCTCATCCAATTGGCCAACGCTGGTGTCCACACGGTCCAGAGAGAAGCTCCTTTCTCCCCTAACCAGCTCCAACACTCCACACTATGGAAACGCCATCAGAAAACTCAATGAACTAAACAGTCATTACATTTGGCAAGTATATCAAAATGGGATACAGCTGTTAGTGTAGTATTCTCCATTTCTCCTCGTAATCCCAACTCCCGTTAAGAATATAGAGTGAAAATAGTGGAATATATCTCCGCATCCAAGAGAAGGGAGTGGAGGAGAGGCCTTGAGCCCTCATCAGTGGTTGATCAACACACACACACACATATATACGCCACACACATCTCCTTCCCAAACTGTGAATGTGTGTTTGTGATGTTTGTTTGTTTGTTTGTGCGGTTCTTCTGGAAGCCCATGGTGTGTGGGGGGGGGGGGGGGGGGCTGATGTCTGGGAGGGAGGAGAGAACATTCTGGTCCTCCTGGGACCTGGTTCTGCAGCTTGCCGCCACACTGGAACAGAGACTAAATTTAGGAGAAATTCCTTGCGTCACTGTGTGTTAATACAATTAGATTGTGATCTGGCAACAAAAAAAAACAAAAAAAAACAAAGAAGCTAACTAAAGAGTGTCTATGACAAATTCAACAAGGAGAGGGTGTATGCCTGTGTCTCCTCCTACCTCGATCTGATTGGCTCCTGCCTGGTGGGGTAATCAAACTGGGGAACGTAGGTCGACCACTAGATAAAAAAACAAGAGAATAACAACTTATCATTAGTTTACAAACACAGCCGAGTAATTCCAGATATATATATATAAATATAAAGACAAGTGTTTCTCTAAATGAACAGCGTTGGCAGAGAGCCAATACTCACTATATGTGCAGAGTCCTTAGTACCTAGATGGGACTCCTTTCTGACAGAAAGCCCTCAGCAAACTGACTCTGAGAAACCAAGACATTAAGGAGACAAACGTTAACTGTTGGTGAACCTAGTGGTTACAGACGGAGGAGTAATTACGGAGCTTTCAGCCATGCAACCAGCCATAGACACTGGGGGACATCCAGACTGGTCCCCCCATTCCCTCTATAGTCACTACCAGACTGGTCCCCCCATTCCCTCTATAGTCACTACCAGACTGGTCCCCCCATTCCCTCTATAGTCACTACCAGACTGGTCCCCCCATTCCCTCTATAGTCACTACAAGACTGGTCCCCCCATTCCCTCTATAGTCACTACCAGACTGGTCCCCCCATTCCCTCTATAGTCACTACCTATGAACCCTGGTCACCTGGTCACCCCATTCACTCTATAGTCACTACCTATGAGCCCTGGTCACCTGGTCCCCCCATTCCCTCTATAGTCACTACCTATGAGCCCTGGTCACCTGGTCCCCCCATTCCCTCTATAGTCACTATCTATGAGCCCTGGTCCCCCCATTCCCTCTATAGTCACTACCTATGAACCCTGGTCACCTGGTCACCCCATTTCCTCTATAGTCACTACCTATGAGCCCTGGTCACCTGGTCACCCCATTCCCTCTATAGTCACTACAGATGAGCCCTGGTCCCCCCATTCCCTCTATAGTCACTACCTATGAACCCTGGTCACCCCATTCCCTCTATAGTCACTACCTATGAGCCCTGGTCACCTGGTCACCCCATTCCCTCTATAGTCACTACCTATGAGCCCTGGTCCCCCCATTCCCTCTATAGTCACTACCTATGAGCCCTGGTCACCTGGTCACCCCATTCCCTCTATAGTCACTACCTATGAGCCCTGGTCCCCCCATTCCCTCTATAGTCACTACCTATGAGCCCTGGTCACCCCATTCCCTCTATAGTCACTACCTATGAACCCTGGTCCCCCCATTCCCTCTATAGTCACTACCTATGAGACCTGGTCACCTGGTCCCCCCATTCCCTCTATAGTCACTACCTATGAGCCCTGGTCACCCCATTCCCTCTATAGTCACTACCTATGAGACCTGGTCACCTGGTCCCCCCATTCCCTCTATAGTCACTACCTATGAGCCCTTTTTATTTATTTATTTATTTATTTCACCTTTATTTAACCAGGTAGGCAAGTTGAGAACAAGTTCTCATTTACAATTGCGACCTGACCAAGATAAAGCAAAGCAGTTCGACAACATACAAAAACACAGAGTTACACATGGAGTAAAACAACATACAATCAATGATGCAGTAGAAAAAAATAAGACTATATACAATGTGAGCAAATGATGTGAGATAATGGAGGTAAAGGCAAAAAAATGCCATGGTGGCAAAGTAAATAAAGTATGGCAAGAAAAACACTGGAATGGTAGATTTGTAGTTTGAAGAAAGTTAAAAGTTAAAATATAAATAATATGGTGCAAAGGAGCAAAATAAATTAAATAAATAAATACAGTAGGGGAAAAGGTAGTAGTTTGGGCTCAATTAAAGATGGGCTATGTACAGGTGCAGAGATCTGTGAGCTGCTCTGACAGCTGGTGCTTAAAGCTAGTGAGGGAGATAAGTGTTTCCAGTTTTAGAGATTTTTGTAGTTCGTTCCAGTCGTTGGCAGCAGAGAACTGGAAGGAGAGACCAGGGGTGACCAGAGAGATATACCTGCTGGAGCGCGTGCTACAGATGGGTGCTGCTATGGTGACCAGTGAGCGGAGATAAGGGGGGACTTTACCTAGCAGGGTCTTGTAGATGACCTGGAGCCAATGTGTTTGGCGACGATTATGAAGTGAAGGCCAGCCAACGAGAGCATACAGGTCGCAGTGGTGGGTTGTATATGGGGCTTTGGTGACAAAACGGATGGCACTGTGATAGACTGCATCCAGCTTGTTGAGTAGGGTATACGAGGCTATTTTGTAAATGACATCGCCGAAGTCGAGGATTGGTAGGATGGTCAGTTTCACGAGGGTATGTTTGGCAGCATGAGTGAAGGATGCTTTGTTGCGAAATAGGAAGCCAATTCTAGATTTCACTTTGGATTGGAGATGATTGATGTGAGTCTGGAAGGAGAGTTTACAGTCTAACCAGACACCTAGGTATTTGTAGTTGTCCACAAATTCTAAGTTAGAACCGTCCAGAGAAGTTATGCTGGATGGGCGGGCAGGTGCAGGCAGCGATCGGTTGAAGAGCATGCATTTAGTTTTACTTGTGTTTAGGAGCAGTTGGAGACCACGGAAGGAGAGTTGAATGGCATTGAAGCTCGTCTGGAGGGTTGTTAACACAGTGTCCAAAGAAGGGCCAGAAGTATACAGAATGGTGTCGTCTGCGTAGAGGTGGATCAGAGATTCACCAGCAGCAAGAGCGACATCATTTATGTATACAGAGAAAAGAGTTGGCCCAAGAATTGAACCCTGTGGTACCCCCATAGAGACTGCCAGAGGTCCAGACAGTAGGCCCTCCGATTTGACACACTGAACTCTGTCAGAGAAGTAGTTGGTGAACCAGGCGACGCAATCGTTTGAGAAACCAAGGCTACTAAGTCTGCCGATGAGGATGTGGTGATTAACAGAGTCAAAAGCTTTGGCCAGGTCAATGAATACGGCAGCACAGTAATGTTTCTTATCGATGGCGGTTACGATGTCGTTTAGGACCTTGAGCGTGGCTGAGGTGCACCCATGACCAGCTCTGAAACCAGATTGCATAGCGGAGAGGGTGCGGTGGGATTCAAAATAGTCGGTAATCTGTTTGTTGACTTGGCTTTCGAAGACCTTAGAAAGGCAGGGTAGGATGGATATAGGTCTGTAGCAATTTGAGTCAAGAGTGTCACCTCCTTTGAAGAGGGGGATGACAGCAGCTGCTTTCCAATCTATGGGAATCTCAGACGACACGAAAGAGAGGTTGAACAGGCTAGTAATAGGGGTTGCAATAATTTTGGCAGATAATTTTAGAAAGAAAGGGTCCAGATTGTCAAGCCCAGCTGATTTGTAGGGGTCCAGATTTTGCAGCTCTTTCAGAACATCAGCTGAATGGATTTGGGAGAAGGAGAAATGGGGGAGGCTTGGGCGAGTAGCTGTGGGGGGTGCAGTGCTGTTGAATGCAGTAGGGGTAGTTAGGTGGAAAGCATGGCCAGCCGTAGAAAAATGCTTATTGAAATTCTCAATTATAGTGGGCTTATCGGTGGTGACAGAGTTTCCTATCCTCAGTGCAGTGGGCAGTTGGGAGGAGGTGTTCTTATTCTCCATGGACTTTACAATGTCCCAGAACTTTTTAGAGTTGGAGTTGCACGAAGCAAATTTCTGTTTGAAAAAGCTAGCCTTCGCGTTTCTAACTGCCTGTGTGTATTGGTTTCTAACTTCCCTAAAAAGTTGCATATCGCGGGGGCAGTTCGATGCCCTGGTCACCCCATTCACTCTATAGTCACTACCTATGAGCCCTGCTCACCTGGTCCCCCCATTCCCTCTATAGTCACTACCTATGAGCCCTGGTCACCCCATTCCCTCTATAGTCACTACCTATGAGCCCTGGTCACCTGGTCACCCCATTCCCTCTATAGTCACTACCTATGAGCCCTGGCCACCTGGTCACCCCATTCCCTCTATAGTCACTACCTATGAGCCCTGGTCACCTGGTCACCCCATTCCCTCTATAGTCACTACCTATGAGCCCTGGTCCCCCCATTCCCTCTATAGTCACTACCTATGAGCCCTGGTCCCCCCATTCCCTCTATAGTCACTACCTATGAGCCCTGGTCACCCCATTCCCTCTATAGTCACTACCTATGAGCCCTGGTCACCTGGTCACCCCATTCCCTCTATAGTCACTACCTATGAGACCTGGTCACCTGGTCACCCCATTCCCTCTGTAGTCACTACCTATGAGCCCTGGTCCCCCCATTCCCTCTATAGTCACTACCTATGAGCCCTGGTCACCCCATTCCCTCTATAGTCACTACCTATGAGCCCTGGTCACCTGGTCACCCCATTCCCTCTATAGTCACCACCTATGAGCCCTGGTCACCCCATTCCCTCTATAGTCACTACCTATGAGCCCTGGACACCCCATTCCCTCTATAGTCACTACCTATGAGCCCTGGTCACCTGGTCACCCCATTCCCTCTATAGTCACTACCTATGAGCCCTGGTCAAAATAACTGCATTATAAAGGGAAATAGGTGCCAGTTGAGACGTGTCCAGACAGACAGTCAGACGTACCTTCTCTCCTGTTCTGTCCGTACTTGGTCTCCCACTGGTCGAGCAGGATGTTGAGGTAGCGTGGGTGTTTGAAGAAGCGCAGGTATCGTGAGGAGCAGTGGGAGGGGAGCACTCGTTCAAACTCTCCCTTCCTGCTCAGCTCGTCCTCCGTCTCAACCAGGACACGCTCGTCCTCTGGAGTCATAACGTTCAGGACGGAGGAGAATAAATCCTACAGAGAGAAAGGAACTAGAGGGATCAGAGGGTCTTGAGGAACCAGAGGGATCAGAGGGTCTTGAGGAACCAGAGGGATCAGAGGGTCTTGAGGAACCAGAGCAACCAGAGGGTCTTTAGGAACCAGAGGGTCTTGAGGAACCAGAGGGATCAGTGGGTCTTGAGGAACCAGAGGATCTTGTGGAACCAGAGGGATCAGAGGGTCTTGAGGAACCAGAGGGATCAGTGGGTCTTGAGGAACCAGAGGGATCAGTGGGTCTTGAGGAACCAGAGGAACCAGAGGGACCAGAGGGTCTTGAGGAACCAGAGGAACCAGAGGGTCTTGAGGAAACAGAGGAACCAGAGGGTCTTGAGGAACCAGCGGGACCAGAGGGTCTTGAGGAACCAGAGGAACCAGCAGGTCTTGAGGAACCAGAGGAACCAGAGGGTCTTGAGGAACCAATGGGTCTTGAGGAACCAGAGGGATCAGTGGGTCTTGAGGAACCAGAGGAACCAGAGGGTCTTGAGGAATCAGAGGAACCAGCGGGTCTTGAGGAACCAGAGGGATCAGAGGGTCTTGAGGAACCAGAGGGACCAGAGGGTCTTGAGGAACCAGAGGGGTTTTATACTGATTGATTGATTTCAGTGTTTCCACTATATTAATTTAGCAGCGGCACACCGCGCTTTTAAGCTCATAGTGACAAGTTACAACATCGATAATCTGAGAAACCTTCAAGGTAACTAGCTAGCTTAGAATTCTGGAAGCTTAGCCAACCCTATCGATAGAAGACCACAGGAAGACCTGGACTTGAACACAGATCATGTCAGGACTTACGACTTCAAGTCTGGGAAAGTCTGAAATTTCAGACTTGCTTACTCGTTTTAGTCGGATGATACCTGCGTTTCCAACATGGGAAGTATCAACCAATAGTAAGCTTTACATTTTACATTTACATTTTAGTCATTTAGCAGACGCTCTTATCCAGAGGGACTTACAATAGTGAATACATACATTCATTTCATGCATTTTTTATTTTTTTTGTACTGGCCCTCCGTGGGAATCGAACCCACAACCCTGGCGTTGCACACACCATGCTGGCGTTACGCAAATAACATGTTCATTTTAACTCGGAGGCCCGGAGTTTCCAACATGACGTGTATGCAGCATTTGGGCTGTATCAGAATCAACCAATAGTAAGCTCTACGCAAATAACACGTTCATTTTAACTCGGTGGCCTCGAGTTTCCGACGGGACATGAACGCGGCATAATATCTAGCTTGATGAAAGGTTAGAAATTCTCGTTCACAGTTTTAACCAACATGGTAGCTAGCTAAGTCAAGTTAATTAACAGTCAGTGTAACCAGAGAGTTGATTAATACCGGTAACGTAAGCTTAGCAATAAATTAGCCAGTTGCTCAAGTATCACGTCGCCGGGTGTATCAGCACTTTTAATTGCACGGTGACCGGAGTTTATAAATAGCCGGTTGCCAGCCGGTAAGTAGCCAAGTGGTTTCAACATGAAGCTGGTTGTCAATACTTGTTAGCTATCTGGGGAAATACCGTCAAGGTGTTTTAACCTTCTTTAACTTGGCAAATCAGTTTAACAGCAAATTCTTATTTACAATGGACGGCCTCAAGATTAAATTATAATGGAATAGGGAATATCGGTCACGTTAAATCGACTAGAAATTCCGCTCAAACGGGAGTCCTGAAGTACGTTTTAAACCGGGGCCTCTGTTAACTAGCTAACTTAGTTGTGAAATATGGACAACATTTACAGTATATATATACTCTGTGGACGACGACCCCCCCTCCCAAAAATGTAATAATTCTAAACTAGTTAACAACCTCTGAGAAATATTTCAACGAATTTCAGAGAGGCCTCTAGCTTTACTAGAGAGTTAAATACTATAGTGTACATGGTTACAATATATTACATGTTTACATTTAGTGGTGGTGCTTTTCACCCCAAAAATAAAAAGTTTAGTCTCCGCAGCGCTAAAGTCCCACAAGGGAACCGTAGTCTCCTAACAACCACAAACTGAGACAGATCTGTATGGACACGTTTCCATCATTTTAATAATGATATGTTCCCAAAACACTGGTTACATTTCATAATGTATTATGAAAACTTTTCTGAATTTATTTGACATCAACAAGACACATTCTACTGATAGTTGATAAGTCAAGCTTGTGAAGACGCCACCCTGTATAAACTGTATCCAATGAAGTCAAATTAGTTTCATATTGGATATTCGGGTTTTCTCTCGTCAATAGCTAATGTACCAAGCATGCCATGACTGTAACGTTTATATATTCTGAATCAGGGAGAATGGCAAAAAGTAAAAAAATCCACAACTTTTTTGATTGTTGTCATTTTTTTTCTTCTTTACTTTTGCCCCTCCTACCATCCTTACCCTTATTGGAGTAAACTAACGAACAACAATACTTTTACTTAAAGCTATTTCGCTCACATCTACAGTACCTGTAGTTAAATAATTATACACATATTCCTAATTTCCTGTGCTGGATTTTCAGCCACAGCGGCCAATCACCATTCATTCTGATCTTAACTCCAACCCTCCGATGTCCACAGATTAACCCATCTTTCCCAGTATAATGCCATATCTTGCTATTTCCTTTTTTTCGCAATACATCCCTCCAATTTACTATGATGTCTGACATGGGTCCTGAACCTCCCCATTTGTAACATTTCTACCGATATTGCCCTAAAAATAAATACTTTACCCAAGAGCGTAATGACATTTCCCGTTGAATGACCGTGTTTTTTGTTTGTTCCCCCTAACAATACAGTTTGCAGGTCCATCTGAACCCTGATATTATGACGCCACAGCCATTCCTGGGCCTGACTCCAAAAGCGAGCCACCAATGGACAGTACCAGAACCATACCATGTTCTATTGATCCTGTTTCTTCGTAGCAGAGTCTGTACAGGGCTGACTGTTCTATTGATCCTGTTTCTTCGTAGCAGAGTCTCCACAGGGCTGACTGTCCTATTGATTCTGTTTCTTCGTAGCAGAGTCTCCACAGGGCTGACTGTCCTATTGATTCTGTTTCTTCGTAGCAGAGTCTCCACAGGGCTGACTGTTCTATTGATCCTGTTTCTTCGTAGCAGAGTCTGCACAGGGCTGACTGATCTATTGATTCTGTTTCTTCGTAGCAGAGTCTGTACAGGGCTGACTGATCTATTGATTCTGTTTCTTCGTGGCAGAGTTTGCACAGGGCTGACTGTTCTACTCCTTTTGACCAGAGCCCTATGGGTAGTGTATATAAGGAACCATTTGGGACAAAGCCTCAGAGTGGCCTACTATCAGTGTGAATTGCAGGTGGTTTGTCACTATGCGTATTTAATCCTGACTGAATGTGAGATGATGGAGGTGAGGTTCGTTACGTGGTTCTGTTGGTAAGGAGAGTATCCCAATGACTAGGGTGTAACGCTTGTCGTCTGTAGAAGAAGGGGACCAAAGCGCAGCGGGGTGAGTGTTCATATTAATGATTTAATAATAAGAAACACTTCAAACAATTCAAGAAAATGAACGACAGCGAGACAGTTCTGTCAGGTCAACAAGATGTACTAAAACAGAAAAATAACTACCCACAAACCCCAAAGGAAAACAGGCTACCTAAATATGACTCCCAATCAGCGACAACGATGTACAGCTGTTCCTAACCACATAACGAACCTCACCTCCATCATCTCACATTCAGTGATAAGAAATTAGTCGTAAAGAATATCTGACAGGATTATATATATATATATATATATATACCGGAATACTCTAACCAGGATAAGAAATTAGTCGTAAAGAAAATCTGCCAGGATTTCTTTGGGAAAGTGAACGGAATTTTGACACCATATATATATAGGGTGTCAAAATTCCGGTATAGCCTCATATATATATATATACCAGGATAAGAAATTTTCTTTACGACTAATTTCTTATCGTAAATACAATCTTACAGATTTTATATATATATATATATATATATATATAGCCTATAACTCAAGCTGTGGTCACTGTGCCAGGTCAGCGTCCAGTGAGCTGTTTTCTTTTAACTTCGACAACGGGGACCCTTAGTGAACACTGAATGAACTGAATGTTTGATGCGGTCGGAGTGTGTAGGTTACCCATATCCACTAGATGGCACTAGCTTCAAACAGCCGTGTATTTAGCGAGTAAAAGCCTATGCAGTTTCTGTGTTATGATGCATTTACATCCCTCTTCAACAGTCTATATCTCCCCATTGACATAACATGGAGAATATTTTAAAACAATGATATGTAAACCGAAATGTCTACAATTAGAACAATATAAACATTAAAACTCTAAATATATTGCTCTGGTTTCAAAGTGTATTAGTCATATGTACAGGATACACCTGGTAGTACACAGAGCTGGACTGAGACAGCCATTTTCTTCCATCATCCAATTTGTGGCTTTAGGCATGGGTATGGGCCGAGTACAGAGCTATGCGAACGGTGTATAACTAAGTTATAAGCAATGCAACAACTACGTATCGGAGTCGAAGGGGGCAGTCTGAAGTTGAAACAATAACAAAGCATACTCACTTCCTGAGGGATGGGTCTTGATCATTGTAAATCACTCTCAAATTCAATAGACAGAGCTATGCATGTAAGGACTCGTTATATCCAAATGATAGCATTAACCCTATTATGAGGCTATACCGTGTTTGTTTGCATTTATTATGTTTACAAACATTGGAGTAAAACAAGCTTATATTTTAGGGGTTTTGATGGGACTGTGACAGTTGAAACTCATAAGTTATATTCTTCAAGGATCAATGGGTGGATATCATTCATTAAATGTATTCAATTTAGTCAACAACAAAACAAATGGATGTGGCAACAATAGATAATAATAATAATATATCCTCTTTAGGGAATGGAGCATCTGCAACTTTGCATGACGAACCATCAAACAGGCAAAAAGCGTCAATACAGGACTAAGATCGAATCGTACTACACCGGCTCCGACGCTCGTCGGATGTGGCAGGGCTTGCAAACTATTACAGACTACAAAAGGGAAGCACAGCCGCGAGCTGCCCAGTGACACGAGCCTACCAGACGAGGCAAATAACTTCTATGCTTGCTTTGAGGCAAGTAACACTGAAACATGCATGAGAGCATCAGCTGTTCCGGACGACTGTGTGATCACCCTCTCCGCAGCCGATGTGAGTAAGACCTTTAAACAGGTCAACATTCACAAGGCCGCAGGGCCAGACGGATTACCAGGACGTGTACTGCGAGCATGCGCTGACCAACTGGCAAGTGTCTTCACTGACGTTTTCAACCTGTCCCTGTCCGAGTCTGTAATACCAACGTTTCAAGCAGACCACCATAGTCCCTGTGCCCAAGAACACTAAGGTAACCTGCCTAAATGACTACCGATCCGTAGCACTCACATCTGTAGCCATGAAGTGCTTTGAAAGGCTGGTCATGACTCACATCAATACCATTATCCCAGAAACCCTAGACCCACATCAATTTGCATACCGCCCCACAGATGATGCAATCTCTATTGCACTCCACACTGCCCTTTCCCACCTGGACAAAAGGAACACCTATGTGAGAATGCTGTTCATTGACTACAGCTCAGCGTTCAACACCATAGTGCCCTCAAAGGCACTTCCTGACAGGCCCCCGCCAGGTGATAAGGGTAGGTAACAACACATCCGCCACACTGATCCTCAACACAGGGGCCCCTCAGGGGTGCGTGCTCAGTCCCCTCCTGTACTCCCTGTTCACCCATGACTGCACGGCCAGACACGACTCCAACACCATCATTAAGTTTGCTGATGACGCAACAATGGTAGGCCTGATCACCGACAACGATGAGACAGCCTATAGGGAGGAGGTCAGAGACCTGGTCGTGTGGTGACAGAATAACAGCCTCTCCCTCAACGTGATCAAGACAAAGGAGCTGATTGTGGACTACAGGAAAAGGAGGACCGAGCACGCCCCCATTCTCATCGACAGGGCTGTAGTGGAGCAGGTTGAGAGCTTCAAGTTCCTTGGTGTCCACATCACCAACAAACTAACATGGTCCAAGCACATCAAGACAGTCATGAAGAGGGCATGACAAAGCCTATTCCCCCTCAGGAGACTGAAAAGATATGGCATGGGTCCCCAGATCCTCAAAAGGTTTTACAGCTGCACCATCGAGGGCATCCTGACTGGTTGCATCACTGCCTGGTACGGCAACTGCTTGGCCTCCGACTGCAAGCCGCTACAGAGGGTAGTGCGTACGGCCCAGTACATCACCGGGGCCAAGCTTCCTGCCATCCAGGACCTCTATACCAGGCGGTGTAAGAGGAAGACCCTAAAAATTGCCAAAGACTCCAGTCACCCTAGTCATAGACTGTTCTCTCTGCTACCACACGGCAAGCGGTACCGGAGCGCCAAGTCTAGGTCCAAAAGGCTTCTAAACAGCTTCTACCCCCAAGCCATAAGACTCCTGAACAGCCAATCAAATGGCTACCCAGACTATTTGCATTGCCCCCCACACCACACACACACACACACACACTGCTGCTGCTCTCTGTTATTATCCACTTTAATAATTATACCTACATGTACATAATTCCCTCAACACCGGTGCCTCCGCACATTGACTCATTGACTTTATACCGGTATTCCCTGTATATAGCCCCGCTCTTTAATTATTTGTTATTCTTATCTCTTACTTTTTTAGGGATTTTCTTAAAACTGCATTGTTGGTTAAGGGCTTGTAAGTAAGCATTTCACTGTAAGGTCTACACCTGTTGTATTCGGGGCATGTGACAAATACAATTTGATTTGATGATGTCTTCCCAGGGAACAACCTGTGGAAAACATACAGACGTAAAGTATTTATTTTAAAGATACAGTAGATATTGTTTAAAAGCATATTGGTTTATTTCATAACCAAAAGGACTATATATCTATCTTTTTATGTGTGGATCACCCTTTCCATTATTGACTCCTGCTCAGCAATCTTTGGAACAAAAGTGGACGCTGCCGTGCGTCAGCGAGCGCACATGAGCACACGCTCTTCCTGCCCATGACAACCAGGTAACCTCTTATCCCCATCCTCACGCTGCACCGGGTTCCTTTAGAGCCCCCCCCCTCCTCTCTCTCTCTCTAACTCCCCCCTCTCCCCCTTTGTTTACTGGCATGTCAGAGCCTGTGGGATGGAGTTACTGTTGCACAGTACTCTCCATCAGGCAGCCGCTCTGAGCCCTTTGAAGTCCTCGTTTAATGTAGAGAGCTGCATCTCACACATTTGATGAGACAGTTAGTTTGGAGCCGTCGAGTAAGCGTCTACAGAGAGTTTAATATGCCAAAATAAACGTGTAGCTTACATTTAAGTTTTGGAAAGTGCTAGCCTATAATTGAGAGAGTTTATAAAAAAAAAAAACATATATATATATATATATCATAATAAGTGGAATAGATACATTGGCACGCGCGTAATGGCAAATCTTTTTTCCAACAAAACTATGAGGCTCAAGTGGATGCGCGTGTCTCTTTTGATCTTGGTTTTATTCCTGGGTGACTCCCGCGGTTCCCAGGTGAAGTTTGGCCGCTTGGATCGGTGGGTGAAGACCGGGTTCCAGTACCTAAAGTTAAACCTGTGCCGCAGGGTGTCTCTGTCTGAGGGCGAATGTAAGCGTCTGTCCCATCTTCAACTCAGCGGGGTGGCCGTGTACGTCTCCGAGCCAAACTCCGAGAAAGTACTCGCCATTCTCCCAGATTCCTATTCTTCGGGGATGCTACCGCCGAAGCAAGGCGGTTATGGTATGAGTTCGGTACTGGAGGACAGTAGAAGACATCAGGATTTCTTCCCGGGATCGACTGTTCATGATGCGGTGTTGGTGTTGGATCCAAGTCCCGGAGAGAGTTTCGGCCACCCCGTTGTTCTCTTTTATGTGGACCTAAACACGACCAAGAAAAAATGTGCACATATGGATGGAATTTATTTAGGTAAGAACGAATTCATGTAATATGTTTACTTTGAAAAAAAATAAACGTTTAATTAATATGGATATCTCAATGTATAACTTTATTATTTTAATAAAAGTTGTTTTCTTATAAAGTAGCCCACATGGGCACAGACATCAATTCAATGTCTATTCCTCGTTGGGTGGAAACAACGTTGATTCAACCAGTGTACCCAGTCGGAGGGTAAATGTCCACATTTTATTCTACAATAACGTTTTGAAAGGCTATCCAATTTAAATATGAATTAGCCTAATTGTAAGGTCAAATGTAAGTCTTAAACCCTTTAACTGTCCCTTCTTGAAAAACATGTTTAAAAAAAAATTATCGTATTACTAACAATGCAAATAAGAACTTTCCCGCCCCCCAAAAAACTATTTCAACTTGATGTTTCTTTAGGAAATAACAGAAATCTACCACGCAGTTAAGAATTCACAATAGGGTCATATCAGCACTGCCTTATTCGAATGGCAATTTGTGTCGGCCTAGCATTTTTTACTCATCACAGATAAATGTCTCTAGGTTAGCTTCAATGGGTAGGTAAGTATTGGTAAATGAGGACTGGTGCCAAATTTTTTAACAAATTATGATCATTTTGTATGTCCAAACATGAATATTCAACTACATTGAAGTTAATGCATTTTCAGTTGGTGTATAGTGCAATGTCTCTTGTTCTATGACTATTATAGGCATTATATTATAGATGACTTTAAGTCTGAATATTGATTAATTGATCCCATGGGTCATGAAATGTGATTAAACCACTTTATGTTACCTAATAATATTGCACGTTGTCATATTCATATATTGTTGTTTTATCAACAGCCTGGTTGAGCACATTTTCCTAAAAATGTTAGCTTTTTTTTTTTTTTTAAGCTATTTTTCATATTCCTGGAATGGTGCAATATTTGTCCCTCATCAACTAAAATTCCTACTTTTTTTACATTTTTATCCCATATCTTTGGTGACTGAGTTTGAGTGTTCTTACAACTCTCTGAATGGGCAAAGTTAAGGGGGGTGCCACAACACTGGACTGCAGCAATCCCCCCCCCCCCCCCCCCAAAAAAATATACAAATTATGTTCATTGATGCTGGGGGAATTGACCAATCAGGTTTAAGGTTTGTTTCATATCCATCTCTAAATCCATTGTCATAATATGATCTACCAGCTGGTTGAAAATGTCCTTAAAGAAGGGCTTTATTAAGTTATTATTATTATTATTATTATTATTATTATTCCAGATCAGTTTGTTCTAGAATATTTCTAAGGTTTGATTGAAAATATGATTTCCTACATGGAAAGCTTTTTCAACCATTTATCAAGCCACTTGATCCACAGATGTTCCCTACGGCTCAGGCTGTAAGAATGGGAGACCTCTCTTCTTTTTTTTTAAATAAAAAATAAATAAATAAATTATCAAGTGTTTTCAAATGGTCAGAAGTTACATAGCTTAACTCCTATAAGAGGGAGACCTTTTGTATTCTACCGAGGCTGTAAGGGGAAAATCTCTTACACACTGCAGAGATGCTGAAGGGTTGAGAGTACTGTGAGAGAACCGGAACAGGACAGTGTGTGTGTGTGTGTGTGTGTGTGTGTGTGTGTGTGTGTGTGTGTGTGTGTGTGTGTGTGTACCGTGTGTGTGTATACCGTGTGTGTGTGTGTGTGTGTGCGCACGCTTGCGTGAAAGTGTGTATGTGTGTGTGTGAGAGAGAGAGTTTGTAAGCAGTAAGCAACGTGAGAGAAGAGAGCTCTCAGGCACTGCCAGGTGGTGGACACCCTGCTGGGGTAGTAGAAGGCCCAGATGCATGGCTGAACCCAGCCCACAGTCACCAGTCATGTATTCACAGTAACACCTCTCCATTATTCATCTTGAGTGGATGCTGTCCTTAGCTAAAAGTTCAGCACACTGTACTGTACCCATCCATTCCAGTCAACACCACCCACTGCCCAGACATTTCAGCCTCTCCACCCTGCTGGGACAAGAGGAAGGAGTTCCACAACTCTCAACTGTGTCTCTCTAACTGAGGCTTTTAACTTCTCAGTCCAGCCCCTCACACTCCAGTCTAGTCCTGCCCTGCCCCTCACACTCCAGTCTAGTACAGCCCTGCCCCTCACACTCCAGTCTAGTACAGTCCTGCCCCTCACACTCCAGTCTAGTACAGCCCTGCCCCTCACACTCCAGTCTAGTCCTGCCCTGCCCCTCACACTCCAGTCTAGTACATGACGGCCCTGCCCCTCACACTCCAGTCTAGTACAGCCCTGCCCCTCACACTCCAGTCTAGTCCTGCCCTGCCCCTCACACTCCAGTCTAGTCCTGCCCTGCCCCTCACACTCCAGTCTAGTCCTGCCCTGCCCCTCACACTCCAGTCTAGTCCTGCCCTGCCCCTCACACTCCAGTCTAGTCCTGCCCTGCCCCTCACACTCCAGTCTAGTCCTGCCCTGCCCCTCACACTCCAGTCTAGTACAGCCCTGCCCCTCACACTCCAGTCTAGTACAGCCCTGCCCCTCACACTCCAGTCTAGTACAGTCCTGCCCCTCACACTCCAGTCTAGTACAGCCCTGCCCCTCACACTCCAGTCTAGTACATGACAGCCCTGCCCCTCACACTCCAGTCTAGTACATGACAGTCCTGCCCTGCCCCTCACACTCCAGTCTAGTCCTGCCCTGCCCCTCACACTCCAGTCTAGTCCTGCCCTGCCCCTCACACTCCAGTCTAGTACATGACAGTCCTGCCCCTCACACTCCAGTCTAGTACATGACAGTCCTGCCCTGCCCCTCACACTCCAGTCTAGTACATGACAGTCCTGCCCCTCACACTCCAGTCTAGTACATGACAGTCCTGCCCTGCCCCTCACACTCCAGTCTAGTACATGACAGTCCTGCCCCTCACACTCCAGTCTAGTACATGACAGCCCTGCCCTGCCCCTCACACTCCAGTCTAGTACATGACAGTCCTGCCCCTCACACTCCAGTCTAGTACATGACAGCCCTGCCCCTCACACTCCAGTCTAGTACATGACAGCCCTGCCCCTCACACTCCAGTCTAGTACATGACAGCCCTGCCCCTCACACTCCAGTCTAGTACATGACAGTCCTGCCCTGCCCCTCACACTCCAGTCTAGTACATGACAGTCCTGCCCCTCACACTCCAGTCTAGTACATGACAGTCCTGCCCTGCCCCTCACACTCCAGTCTAGTACATGACAGTCCTGCCCCTCACACTCCAGTCTAGTACATGACAGCCCTGCCCCTCACACTCCAGTCTAGTACATGACAGCCCTGCCCCTCACACTCCAGTCTAGTACATGACAGCCCTGCCCCTCACACTCCAGTCTAGTACATGACAGTCCTGCCCTGCCCCTCACACTCCAGTCTAGTACATGACAGTCCTGCCCCTCACACTCCAGTCTAGTACATGACAGTCCTGCCCTGCCCCTCACACTCCAGTCTAGTACATGACAGCCCTGCCCTGCCCCTCACACTCCAGTCTAGTACATGACAGTCCTGCCCCTCACACTCCAGTCTAGTACATGACAGTCCTGCCCTGCCCCTCACACTCCAGTCTAGTACATGACAGTCCTGCCCCTCACACTCCAGTCTAGTACATGACAGTCCTGCCCCTCACACTCCAGTCTAGTACATGACAGTCCTGCCCCTCACACTCCAGTCTAGTACATGACAGCCCTGCCCCTCACACTCCAGTCGACGACCAGCTGCCTCTAATTGGAGATCATACCAAACAAAACCAACATAGAAATACAAAACTAGAAACTGAACATAGAAATACAAAACAGACAAACACGCCCTGACCTACTCTACCATAGAAAATAACCACTTACTATGGTCAGGACGTGACAGTACCCCCCCCCCCCCAAAGGTGCGGACTCCGACCGCACCTAAAAAAAATAAAAATAAAAAACACACAACAAACCCCCCCCAACAACAAAACACAAAGGGAGGGTAGGGTGGGTGACTAATGTCTATGGCGGCTCATATGCAGTACCCAGAAACTTCTTATCTAGCGCCTCCCCCCCATGGAGGCGGCTCGGGTTCTGATCCCTCTGCTTCTTTACCACCTGACCGTGGATCATCATCGAAAGAACCGGACTGTAGATCATTGCTGGAGGCTCTGGGCTGCAGACCGCCACTGAAGACTCTGGGCTGCAGACCAACGCTGAAGACTCTGGGATGCAGACCGCCGCTGAAGGCTCTGGGATGCAGACCGCCGCTGAAGGCTCTGGGATGCAGACCGCCGCTGAAGGCTCTGGGATGCAGACCGCCGCTGAAGGCTCTGGGATGCGGACCGCCGCTGGAGACTCCGGGCTGGGGAGCGTCGCTGGAGACTCCGGGCTGGGGAGCGTCGCTGGAGGCTCCGGACTGGGGAGCGTCGCTGGAGGCTCCGGACTGGGGAGCGTCGCTGGAGGCTCCGGACTGGGGAGCGTCGCTGGAGGTTCTGGACTGAGGAGCGTCGCTGGAGGCTCCGGGCTGAGGAGCGTCGCTGGAGGCTCTGGACTGAGAAGCGTCGTTTGAGGCTCCGTACTTGTGAGCATCGCTGGAGGCTCTGGACTGAGGAGCGTTGCTGGAGGCTCCGGACTGAGGAGCGTCGCTGGAGGCTCTGGACTGAGGAGGGTCGTTTGAGGCTCCGTACTTGTGAGCGTCGCTGGAGGCTCTGGACTGAGAATGCGCACTGGAGGCCTGATGCGTGGGGCTGGCATAGGAGGCGCCAGACTAGTAACACGCACCTCAGGGCGAGTGCGGGAAGGAGGCACAGGACGTACCGGACTATGGAGGCGTACTGGAGGCCTGATGCGTGGGACCGGTACAGGTGGCACAGGGCTGCTGACATGCACCTCAGGGCGAGTGCGGAGAGGCGGCACAGGGTATACTGGGCCGTGGAGGCGCACTGGAAGTCTGGAGCTTATGGCTGGCACAACCCGTCTTTGCTGGATGCTCAACCCAGCTTGACAACTGCACGGTGCGAGCACAGATCGCACCGCCTGTGAGTGCGCCCTGACAACACATCATCGCATAACACGGTGCTTGCCCCGCCACTTGCTCCCCACGGTAAGCACGGGGAGTTGGCTCAGGTCTCCACCCTGACTCTGCCTAACTCCCCGTGTGCCCCCCCCACCCCCATTTTCTTTTTTGGGGGGTGCCTCTCGGGCTTCCGTCGTTGAGCTAGCTCCTCATAGCATCACCGTTCCGCTTGCGCCGTCTCCACCGGCTTCCATGGCAGGGTCTTGTCCCCTGCCATTACCTACTCCCAGGTCCAGGACGTCCTCCATTCTCTCTTCTCCCGAGCCCAGGATCCCTGCTCCTCCTGGGCACGCTGCTTGGTCCTTTTGTGGTGGGTGATTCTGTCACGGCTGTCGAAAGGATCGGACCAAAGTGCAGCGTGGTTGTAGTTCCACATTTTATTACATCCGTGAAACTTTGCGAAACATAAATAACTGAATTTACAAAACAACAAACCGTGAAGCAGAGAGAAACAAACACTACTCAAAATATAATCACCCACAAAAACAGGTGGGACAAACATCAACTTAAAAATGACCTCCAATTAGAGACAACGACGACCAGCTGCCTCTAATTGGAGATCATACCAAACAAAACCAACATAGAAATACAAAACTAGAAACTGAACATAGAAATACAAAACATAGACAAACACCCCCTGTCACGCCCTGACCTACTCTACCATAGAAAATAACCACTACTATGGTCAGGATGTGACAACGGGTTAGTTACCACAATTAACAACATGGAACGGGTTAGTTACCACAATTAACAACATGGAACGGGTTAGTTGCCACAGTTAACTTCTATGGGCTAGGTGGGACGCTAGCGTACACACAATCAACAGACAGGGAAATAGCATGGCGCGAAATACAAAACAGCAAAAATGTCATCATTTCATTTTCTCAAACAATCAACTATTTTACACCATTTTAAAGATAAACTTCTCTTAATCTAACCACATTGTCCGATTTCAAAAAGGCTTTACGGCGAAAGCATACAATTAGATTGTGTTAGGACATAAACTTCATAAGAAAAACCACACAGCCATTTTCCAAGCAAGGACATGCTTCCCAACAACCAAAAAGACAGCTAAAATATTCACTAACCTTTGATGATCTTCATCAGATGGCACTCACAGGACTTCATGTTACACAATACATGTATGTTTTGCTCGATAAAGTTCATATTTATATCCAAAAACCCCATTTTACATTGGCGTGTGATGTTCAGAAAATGTATTCCCACCAAAACTCCCGGTGAATGAGCACATCAATTTACAAAAATACTCATCATAAACGTTGATAAAATTTACAACAGTTATTGAAAGAATTATAGATACACTTCTCCTTAATGCAACCACTGTGTCAGATTTTAAAATAGCTTTACAGAAAAAGCAAATTTTTCAATATTCTGAGTACATAGCTCAACCATCAAAGCAAGCTATACAGTTACCTGCCAAGTTCTGGGGTCAACTAAACTCAGAATTAGTATTATAAATATTGTCTTACCTTTGCTGATCTTCGTCAGAATGCACTCCCAGGACTCCTACTTCCACAAGAAATGTTCTTTTTGTTTGAAATACTCCATATTTATGTCCAAATACCTCCGTTTTGTTCGTGCATTCAGATCACTATCCAAAGGCATAACGCGCGAGCATAAATCCAGACACGAAAAGTCAAATAGTTCCATTACCGTTCGTAGAAACATGTCAAACGTTGTTTACAATCAATCCTTAGGGTCTATTTAACTTAAAACGTTGATAATATTCCAATAGCGTATTCATTACAGAGGGAAAAAAAGGAGGGGTGCGCCAAACGTGCCTGCGCAGTAAACAACTCACTGGTCCCAGGCAGTCCACTCATTGACTGAGCTCCTATTTTCTGCCCAGTAACAGGAGAAGGATGAAACACGTTTCTAAAGGCTGTTGACAGCCAATGGAAGCCTTAGGAAGTGCAACGTGACCCCACAGACACTGTAGTTTTGATAGAGAATCAAAAGAAGAACTTCAATTCTCAGATTTCCCACTTCCTGGTTGGATTTTTCTCAGGTTTTTACCTGCCATATGAGTTCTGTTATACTCACAGACATCATTCAAACAGTTCTAGAAACTTCAGAGTGTTTTCTATCCAAATCTACTAATAATATGCAAATATTTGACTCTGGGCCCGAGTATTAGGCAGTTTACTCTGGGCACGCCTTTCATCCGAAAATGAAAATACTGCCCCCTATACCTTAAAAAGTTAACACACACTTTCTCTCTTAGTGAGTGTTCATCTTGCATGACCGGTCCATTGAGCTCTCTCCCAACTTTCGGCAAAAATATATAAATACACATTTTAATATTTTAGTTTTTTTTGTGTTACAATAAAAACATACATAGACAAAGAGACAGGACAACTCAACATTTCCACTAACCTGAATGACATCACACTTGCTCAAATCCACGTGTCCCACCGTATCCACCCCAATGCTGTTTCTCTCTGCCCCGTATGTCTCATGAAATATATGTCAAGTCAGCTTTGTCTTGTAAAACACAGACGCAGGCTGTGGACATGGGGGGCCCGGGCTGTGGACATGGGGGGCCCGGGCTGTGGACATGGGGACCCGGGCTGTGGACATGGGAGTGTGTTGTGTTGAGTTGTGTTTTGATATGTGATGTGCTTTGATATGTGTTGTGTTGTGTTTTGATATGTGTTGTGTTGTGTTTTGATATGTGTTGTGTTGTGTTTTGATATGTGTTGTGTTGTGTTTTGATATGTGATGTGCTTTGATATGTGTTGTGTTTTGATATGTGTTGTGTTTTGATATGTGTTGTGTTTTGATATGTGTTGTGATGTGCTTTGATATGTGTTGTGTTGTGTTTTGATATGTGTTGTGTTTTGATATGTGTTGTATTTTGATATGTGTTGTGTTTTGATATGTGTTGTATTTTGATATGTGTTGTGTTGTGTTTTGATATGTGATGTGCTTTGATATGTGTTATGTTGTTGTTGTCTCACCTGACCTGATCTGTGTTGTTGTTGTGTCTCCAGGAGAGGAGTGTCTGACCCTGGCCCTAAAGAGTCGCTGTCAGAACCAGCTGAAGCGTCGTCAGAGCGGTAGCGAGCGGCCGGCGGGGAACGGGCGCGCCCGCAGGGCTACTGCGGCGAGGCCCAGGAACGGCCCTGGGAGGGTGGAGCGCAGCAGCGGTCTCTGTGAGATACATTTCCTTCCCATGGTGATCGAGGTCAGGGATAACAACCGGACGCAGAGGCTAAGATGCGTGGGTGAGTTGATGACCACCTAAAAGGCTTACAAGTAGCCTGGTTCCAGAACTGTTTGTCTTCGCTCTTTCGTTTTGACTAAACAGCACTAGCAGATCTGGGACCAGGCTAGGAGTACATAATATTATCCAACATGGGAGACACAACGCTGTAGTGATATTAGCTTGATGTGACTGGAGCTCGGCAGAGAAATCTGTCTGATCCGTACACCTCTATGGCAACCAAGAGGATGAGTACGTCAACTGCAGTGTCCATCTCTACACCATGTGACGTGATGATATTGTGTGAGTTTACAGACCACCCAGATTTTGCCCAGTGTCCCCAGCCTCTGCCCCTCACCAGCCCCAACATGCCAGTGTCCAGCTGTGAGCTCAACAAGAACACCAGGCGATGCCACCAGCAGCCACTGGCTACACACCTGTCCTGCCGCCTCTACCAGACATGTGACCATGCTATACTACTCTCAGGTAGGTTACACCTGGCAGCTCAGACCTGTGACCATGCTATACTACTCTCAGGTAGGTTACACCTGGCAGGTCATCACACCTCCTCTTTACAGACCACCACCTCCTCTTTACACACCCTTAATCAATATGTATGTGTGGGTGTGTGATATGTCCGTGTGTGCAGGTGGATGGCAGCAACAGATCACCTACCAGCGTCACGTTCAGAACCTGCAGCTCTTCTACAGAATGCTGAGGAACAACGGTTTCCACAGAGATCACATCAAGACCTTCTTCGCTGGGAACGGACAGCTCTCAGGTGGGATAGGACAGACAGGACACAGGACACACACTGCCTGATAACCGCCCCTCTCTAACCTCCTCTCCATCCCTGTCCCTCTACAGAGGAGGCAGAATGGGTATACCCGGCGACAGAGAAACGAGTGATAAGGAACCACATATCCTATATTTGTGGTAAGCAGCACTGTGCAGACTCCCTGGTGCTCTACCTCAACAGCCCCACCAGGAACGACGGGACCATGCTGCTCTGGGACGGCAACTACAACGGCATAGTGAGTATAGATAGATTAGTATGCCAGTAAGCTAGAAACCCAAGAATGAATTTGAAACTAATTATTCACCATGGAAACAGTAAACAGAATTCCAACGAGTCCTTTACTTCCCTATGCATCAACACAACTAGGGGCTGGATTACTATAGTTAGAAGTATTTGTTACCTATAAAGTCCAATACCTAATTCTATATTACTGTAACACAATAAGAGCAACTATGCCTCCTGTAGTCTCTAACTGACTCCATCCTGTAGTCTCTAACTGACTCCATCCTGTAGTCACTAACTGACTCCATCCTGTAGTCTCTAACTGACTCCCATCCTGTAGTCTCTAACTGACTCCATCCTGTAGTCTCTAACTGACTCCATCCTGTAGTCTCTAACTGACTCCATCCTGTAGTCTCTAACTGACTCCATCCTGTAGTCTCTGACTGACTCCATCCTGTAGTCTCTGACTGACTCCATCCTGTAGTCTCTGACTGACTCCATCCTGTAGTCTCTAACTGACTCCATCCTGTAGTCTCTGACTGACTCCATCCTGTAGTCTCTAACTGACTCCATCCTGTAGTCTCTAACTGACTCCCATCCTGTAGTCTCTAACTGACTCCATCCTGTAGTCTCTAACTGACTCCATCCTGTAGTCTCTGACTGACTCCATCCTGTAGTCTCTAACTGACTCCATCCTGTAGTCTCTAACTGACTCCATCCTGTAGTCTCTGACTGACTCCATCCTGTAGTCTCTGACTGACTCCATCCTGTAGTCTCTAACTGACTCCATCCTGTAGTCTCTGACTGACTCCATCCTGTAGTCTCTAACTGACTCCATCCTGTAGTCTCTAACTGACTCCCATCCTGTAGTCTCTAGCTGACTCCATCCTGTAGTCTCTAACTGACTCCATCCTGTAGTCTCTGACTGACTCCATCCTGTAGTCTCTAACTGACTCCATCCTGTAGTCTCTAACTGACTCCATCCTGTAGTCTCTAACTGACTCCATCCTGTAGTCACTAACTGACTCCATCCTGTAGTCTCTAACTGACTCCATCCTGTAGTCTCTAACTGACTCCATCCTGTAGTCTCTGACTGACTCCATCCTGTAGTCTCTAACTGACTCCATCCTGTAGTCACTAACTGACTCCATCCTGTAGTCTCTAACTGACTCCATCCTGTAGTCTCTGACTCCATCCTGTAGTCTCTAACTGACTCCATCCTGTAGTCTCTAACTGACTCCCATCCTGTAGTCTGTAACTGACTCCATCCTGTAGTCTCTAACTGACTCCATCCTGTAGTCTCTAACTGACTCCATCCTGTAGTCTCTAACTGACTCCATCCTGTAGTCTCTAACTGACTCCCATCCTGTAGTCTCTAACTGACTCCATCCTGTAGTCTCTGACTCCCATCCTGTAGTCACTAACTGACTCCCATCCTGTAGTCTCTAACTGACTCCCATCCTGTAGTCTCTGACTCCCATCCTGTAGTCTCTAACTGACTCCATCCTGTAGTCTCTAACTGACTCCATCCTGTAGTCTCTGACTGACTCCATCCTGTAGTCTCTAACTGACTCCATCCTGTAGTCTCTAACTGACTCCATCCTGTAGTCACTAACTGACTCCATCCTGTAGTCTCTAACTGACTCCATACTGTAGTCTCTGACTCCATCCTGTAGTCTCTAACTGACTCCATCCTGTAGTCTCTAACTGACTCCCATCCTGTAGTCTCTAACTGACTCCATCCTGTAGTCTCTAACTGACTCCATCCTGTAGTCTAACTGACTCCCATCCTGTAGTCTCTAACTGACTCCATCCTGTAGTCTCTAACTGACTCCCATCCTGTAGTCTCTAACTGACTCCCATCCTGTAGTCTCTGACTCCCATCCTGTAGTCTCTAACTGACTCCCATCCTGTAGTCTCTAACTGACTCCCATCCTGTAGTCTCTATCTGACTCCCATCCTGTAGTCTCTAACTGACTCCATCCTGTAGTCTCTAACTGATTCCCATCCTGTAGTCTCTGACTCCCATCCTGTAGTCTCTAACTGACTCCCATCCTGTAGTCTCTAACTGACTCCCATCGTGTAGTCTCTAACTGACTCCATCCTGTAGTCTCTAACTGACTCCCATCCTGTAGTCTCTAACTGACTCCATCCTGTAGTCTCTAACTGACTCCCATCCTGTGGTCTCTAACTGACTCCCATCCCGTAGTCTCTGACTCCCATCCTGTAGTCTCTGACTCCCATCCTGTAGTCTCTAACTGACTCCCATCCTGTAGTCTCTAACTGACTCCATCCTGTATTCTCTGACTCCCATCCTGTAGTCTCTAACTGACTGACGGCCTACCCCCGGCCAAACCCGGACGATGCTGGGCCAATTATGCACCGCCCTATGGGACTCCCAATCGCAGCCAGATATGACGCAGTCTGGATTCAAACCAGGGACTGTAGTGATGCCTTTAGCACTGAGATGCAGTGCCTTAGACCGCTGCGCCACTCGGGAGCAAGAAAAGGGCATAGCTTTCTCTCTTGAGTCTGAGACAACGACAAAGGAACGGTTAATCACTATCCTGCAGGAGTTTTATGCAAGTGTGAGGAATACTAAGGGTAAAGTGCCGGGTTGAAACCGTTACATCAACGACCCTCCTCAGAGTCTTTCATAAAACACACAAGGCTCAGATTGACCGCACTCCTGAAGCGTCTTACCAGTTGTTGTCACGTGAAAAGCGAGCTATTCACTGGCACAAGTGGGGACACTTCAGGCTGAGGAGAAAGGTTCACTCATCCCCATGTGCTATACACGCTCATGGGGATGCATGCCTGGAGGCAAGGGAAATAAGGGAAATAATGTCTATCAGTGGCCAACGGTGTGAGAATTCCCTCAAGAGTTATTAGCAGAATAACATGGAGAGCAGAAATTGCTGGAGTGCCACGGACAGTTCTTTCACTCCTGTCACCAACCAGAACCAGGACCAGGACCAGGACAGTTCTTCCACTCCTGTCACCAACCAGAACCAGGACCAGGACAGTTCTTCCACTCCTGTCACCAACCAGGACCAGGACCAGGACAGTTCTTCCACTCCTGTCATCAACCAGGACCAGGACCAGGACAGTTCTTCCACTCCTGTCATCAACAGAACCAGAACCAGGACCAGGACAGTTCTTCCACTCCTGTCATCAACCAGGACCAGGACAGTTCTTCCAATCCTGTCACCAACCAGGACCAGGACCAGGACAGTTCTTCCACTCCTGTCATCAACAGAACCAGAACCAGGACAGTTCTTCCACTCCTGTCATCAACAGAACCAGAACCAGGACAGTTCTTCCACTCCTGTCATCAACCAGAACCAGGACCAGGACAGTTCTTCCACTCCTGTCACCAACCAGGACCAGGACAGTTCTTCCACTCCTGTCACCAACCAGGACCAGGACCAGGACAGTTCTTCCAATCCTGTCACCAACTAGGACCAGGACCAGGACAGTTCTTCCAATCCTGTCACCAACTAGGACCAGGACAGTTCTTTCACTCCTGTCACCAACCAGGACCAGGACCAGTTCTTCCACTCCTGTCACCAACCAGGACCAGGACAGTTCTTCCACTCCTGTCATCAACCAGGACCAGGACCAGGACAGTTCTTCCACTCCTGTCATCAACCAGGACCAGGACCAGGACAGTTCTTCCACTCCTGTCACCAACCAGGACCAGGACCAGGACAGTTCTTCCACTCCTGTCACCAACCAGGACCAGGACCAGGACAGTTCTTCCACTCCTGTCACCAACTAGGACCAGGAACAGGACAGTTCTTCCACTCCTGTCATCAACCAGGACCAGAACCAGGACCAGGACAGTTCTTCCACTCCTGTCACCAACCAGGACCAGGACAGTTATTTCACTCCTGTCACCAACCAGGACCAGGACCAGGACAGTTCTTCCACTCCTGTCATCAACAGAACCAGGACCAGGACCAGGACAGTTCTTCCACTCCTGTCACCAACTAGGACCAGGACAGTTCTTCCACTCCTGTCACCAACTCGGACCAGGTTCAGGACAGTTCTTCCACTCCTGTCACCAACTAGGACCAGGACCAGGACAGTTCTTCCACTCCTGTCACCAACCAGGACCAGGACAGTTCTTCCACTCCTGTCATCAACCAGAACCAGGACCAGGACAGTTCTTCCACTCCTGTCACCAACCAGGACCAGGACAGTTCTTCCACTCCTGTCACCAACCAGAACCAGAACTAGGACCAGGACAGTTCTTCCACTCCTGTCACCAACCAGAACCAGGACCAGGACAGTTCTTCCACTCCTGTCATCAACCAGGACCAGAACCAGGACAGTTCTTCCACTCCTGTCACCAACCAGGACCAGGACAGTTCTTCCACTCCTGTCACCAACCAGAACCAGAACTAGGACCAGGACAGTTCTTCCACTCCTGTCACCAACCAGAACCAGGACCAGGACAGTTCTTCCACTCCTGTCATCAACAGAACCAGAACCAGGACAGTTCTTCCACTCCTGTCATCAACCAGGACCAGGACCAGGACCAGGACAGTTCTTCCACTCCTGTCACCAACCAGAACCAGGACAGTTCTTCCACTCCTGTCATCAACAGAACCAGAACCAGGACAGTTCTTCCACTCCTGTCATCAACCAGGACCAGAACCAGGACCAGAACAGTTCTTCCACTCCTGTCACCAACCAGGACCAGAACCAGGACAGTTCTTCCACTCCTGTCATCAACCAGAACCAGGACCAGGACAGTTCTTCCACTCCTGTCATCAACCAGAACCAGGACCAGGACAGTTCTTCCACTCCTGTCACCAACCAGGACCAGAACCAGGACAGTTCTTCCACTCCTGTCATCAACCAGGACCAGAACCAGGACCAGGACAGTTCTTCCACTCCTGTCACCAACCAGGACCAGGACCAGGACAGTTCTTCCACTCCTGTCACCAACCAGGACCAGGACCAGGACAGTTCTTCCACTCCTGTCACCAACCAGAACTAGGACTAGGACCAGGACAGTTCTTCCACTCCTGTCACCAACCAGGACCAGGACCAGGACAGTTCTTCCACTCCTGTCATCAACCAGAACCAGGACCAGGACAGTTCTTCCACTCCTGTCACCAACCAGGACCAGAACCAGGACAGTTCTTCCACTCCTGTCACCAACCAGAACCAGGACCAGGACCAGGACAGTTCTTCCACTCCTGTCATCAACCAGGACCAGGACCAGGACCAGGACAGTTCTTCCACTCCTGTCACCAACCAGGACCAGGACCAGGACAGTTCTTCCACTCCTGTCACCAACCAGAACCAGGACCAGGACAGTTCTTCCACTCCTGTCACCAACCAGGACCAGGACCAGGACAGTTCTTCCACTCCTGTCACCAACCAGAACCAGGACCAGGACAGTTCTTCCACTCCTGTCATCAACCAGGACCAGGACCAGGACAGTTCTTCCACTCCTGTCACCAACCAGAACCAGGACCAGGACCAGGACAGTTCTTCCACTCCTGTCATCAACCAGGACCAGAACCAGGACCAGGACAGTTCTTCCACTCCTGTCACCAACCAGGACCACGACCAGTTCTTCCACTCCTGTCATCAACCAGAACCAGAACCAGGACCAGGACAGTTCTTCCACTCCTGTCATCAACAGAACCAGAACCAAGACCAGGACAGTTCTTCCACTCCTGTCATGAACCAGAACCAGAACCAGGACAGTTCTTCCACTCCTGTCATGAACCAGAACCAGAACCAGGACAGTTCTTCCACTCCTGTCATCAACCAGAACCAGAACCAGGACCAGGACAGTTCTCCCACTCCTGTCATCAACCAGGACCAGGACCAGGACAGTTCTTCCACTCCTGTCATCAACCAGAACCAGGACCAGGACCAGGACAGTTCTTCCACTCCTGTCATCAACCAGAACCAGGACCAGGACCAGGACAGTTCTTCCACTTCTGTCACCAACCAGAACCAGGACCAGGACAGTTCTTCCACTCCTGTCACCAACCAGGACCAGGACCAGGACAGTTCTTCCACTCCTGTCACCAACCAGAACCAGGACCAGGACAGTTCTTCCACTCCTGTCACCAACCAGGACCAGGACCAGGACAGTTCTTCCACTCCTGTCATGAACCAGAACCAGGACAGTTCTTCCACTCCTGTCACCAACCAGAACCAGGACCAGGACAGTTCTTCCACTCCTGTCATCAACCAGAACCAGGACCAGGACCAGGACAGTTCTTCCACTCCTGTCATCAACCAGGACCAGGACCAGGACAGTTCTTCCACTCCTGTCATCAACAGAAACATCACTGTTAACATCACCAACTAGCTTGGTTAACTTGGACTCGCCCACCATACCAGTTGTTGCCTATGTAGCTAAAACTATTATTACGTTATTATTTCTCGTCTCTTATAACCTTGGGATCTCTGCTAGCTAGCTACATGCCAATGATTTGTTCATCATAGCAACGTCGAACAAATAGAATGATTACAATTAACGACTGGGTCACAACATGAGAAAATAACTCATGACTAGCCAGCTTCGGTAGCAACTTCAGAACGCAAAAACTAATTTTCTCGTTATATTGAACTCCCTCCAAAGTTTGTTCTCTTGGCCTTGTCTTTACCTCGGGCCTTAGAACAACCCTTGGAGGGAGTTGTCATACGATCGTTCCCGGGTTCTCAATAGTGCTAGTGCTATGCTAGTACTCTCTATGCTGTCTGAGTGGATATATAGTCACTGAGTCGGAGTGGAGAACGTTAGCC
Organism: Salmo trutta; assembly: GCF_901001165.1. Taxonomy (NCBI): domain Eukaryota; kingdom Metazoa; phylum Chordata; class Actinopteri; order Salmoniformes; family Salmonidae; genus Salmo; species Salmo trutta. The sequence continues at coordinate 2,962,713 of NC_042976.1, read as the reverse complement.
AGAGATATAGAGGTACCTTAATAAAGACAAGGAGAACATTAGCCAGAGATATAGAGCTACCTTAATAAAGACAAGGAGAACGTTAGCCAGAGATATAGAGCTACCTTAATAAAGACATGGAGAACATTAGCCAGAGATATAGAGCTACCTTAATAAAGACATGGAGAACATTAGCCAGAGATATAGAGCTACCTTAATAAAGACATGGAGAACATTAGTCAGAGATATAGAGCTACCTTAATAAAGACATGGAGAACGTTAGCCAGAGATATAGAGCTACCTTAATAAAGACATGGAGAACGTTAGCCAGAGATATAGAGCTACCTTAATAAAGACAAGGAGAACATTAGCCAGAGATATAGAGCTACCTTAATAAAGATATGGAGAACATTAGCCAGAGATATAGAGCTACCTTAATAAAGACAAGGAGAACGTTAGCCAGAGATAGAGTGAGGGGAAAAAAGTATTTGATCCCCTGCTGATTTTGTACGTTTGCCCACTGACAAAGAAATGATCAGTCTATAATTTTAATGGTAGGTTTATTTAAACAGTGAGAGACAGAATAACAACAAAAAAATCCAGAAAAACGCATGTCAAAAATGTTATAAATTGATTTGCATATTAATGAGGGAGATAAGTATTTGTTTTGTTCTTACCAAAGTAAATATATATATATTTTTAAAGACCATAGAAACTATTGAGACCAGACATGATCAGGATCAGAGCAGACACTGAAAGCCTGCAGGGGTAAAGCTGCTGTATATATATATATAATGTATTCTTCTCTCTAATGCTTGTCCCACTGGGCCTCAGATCAGCTCCAGTACATTCCTGATCCACAACACCTTCTGACCCATCAATCTATCACCCTCGAGGATTTGTTGCTCATCATTATTTCATGCTCCATCCTTTGGATATTAATTTGAACAGTTTTGAAATAATCTCATGGCAGAATTGACTTTGGGTTCTCAGATTAAGGTTAAACCATATATAGGTTATTCGGTTGAACCTACAGAGGCAATGAACTTTGAGAACACCTGTTTGCTTCTCATGCTGGCATTGAACGTAAGTAATTGCCCGTAAGATTGTGACAGATCGGTGTTGTGTGACTGCTTGTCGTCCTCTCCCCAGGATTACTCTGTGGGTGAGCGGGTAGCTGAATATGAAACATTTGGTTTGGTTTTCATTTGGTTTTCCTCTCCCCATGCAGGCAGATCTGAAGGAGCGTTACAGTGTGGGAGAGCTCCTAGCGGACCTGTCAGGCTGTAGGGCTAGACGAGTACTAGTCTTCGTAGAGCAGAGTTACAGCGGGGCGCTCAGTAAGAGACTGAAAGGATCTCTGAAACACCTGAACGTGGTGCTGCTCAACATAGCCAACAGCTGGGCCTCGCTGCACCCAGCAACATGCCTTATAGACCACCTGAGTAAGGTATGTAGCAAAACCCTGCACAGTGTCTTAGAGACCACCTGAATAAGGTATGCAACACATATACACACCCTGCACAACACACACACTGCACAACACACACCCTGCACAACACACACCCTACACAACACACACTCTACACAACACACAAACATCCTGCACAACACACACCCTACACAACACACACTCTACACAACACACAAACACCCTGCACAGCACACACCCTGCAACCAGAAGTCATGGATTATAGTCAACATCCGCAATGAGCTAAAGGCTAGAGCTGCCGCTTTCAAGGAGCGGGACACTAACCCTGACACTTATAAGAAATCTCGCTACGCCCTCCAATAAACCATCAAACAGGCAAAGCATTAATACAGGACTAAGATCGAATCCTACTACACCGGCTCTGACGTTCGTCGGATGTGGCAGGTCTTGCAAACTATCATGTTGTTAGGACAATAATCTTTACCTCAACGTCAGCAAAACAAAAGGAGCTGATTGTGGACTACAGGAAACGGAGGGCTGGAGCACGCCACCAACATCCACATTGACGGGGCTGTGGTGCAGCAGGTTCGAGAGCTTCAAGTTTCTCGGTGGTCCAAAGACACCAACACAGTCGTGAAGAACAACAACACCCCTTCCACCCGTCATGGGCCCTCAGATCCTTAAAAGGTTCTACAGCTGCACCATTGAGAGTATATTGACTGGCTGCATCATATGGCAACTGCATGGCATCCAACTGCAAGGTGTTACAGAGGGTTGTGTGTACGGCTCAGTACATCACTGGGGCTGAGCTTCCTGCCATCCAGGACCTCTATACCAGGCGGTGTCAGAGAAATGCCCTAAAAATGGTCAAAGACTCCAGCCACACAAGTCATAGACTGTTCTCACTGATACCGCATGGCAAGCGGTACCGATGGAACCAACAGGACCCTGAACAGCTTCCACCCCCAAGACATAAGACTCACTGACTGTTAAATAGTTCGTCCGGGTAGCTATTGGTTAACTATTTAACCAACTGCAATGACCCTTTTGGCACTAACTCTTTAGACTCATCACATACCCTGCTGTTACTGTCTATTATCTATCCTTTACCCCTACCTACAGTATACTGCTGTTACTGTCTATTATCTATCCTTTACCCCTACCTACAGTATACTGCTGTTACTGTCTATTATCTATCCTTTACCCCTACCTACAGTATACTGCTGTTACTGTCTATTATCTATCCTTTACCCCTACCTACAGTATACTGCTGTTACTGTCTATTATCTATCCTTTACCCCTACCTACAGTATACTGCTGTTACTGTCTATTATCTATCCTTTACCCCTACCTACAGTATACTGCTGTTACTGTCTATTATCTATCCTTTACCCCTACCTACAGTATACTGCTGTTACTGTCTATTAACTATCCTTTACCCCTACCTACAGTATACTGCTGTTACTGTCTATTATCTATCCTTTACCCCTACCTACAGTATACTGCTGTTACTGTCTATTATCTATCCTTTACCCCTACCTACAGTATACTGCTGTTACTGTCTATTATCTATCCTTTACCCCTACCTACAGTATACTGCTGTTACTGTCTATTATCTATCCTTTACCCCTACCTACAGTATACTGCTGTTACTGTCTATTATCTATCCTTTACCCCTACCTACAGTATACTGCTGTTACTGTCTATTATCTATCCTTTACCCCTACCTACAGTATACTGCTGTTACTGTCTATTATCTATCCTTTACCCCTACCTACAGTATACTGCTGTTACTGTCTATTATCTATCCTTTACCCCTACCTACAGTATACTGCTGTTACTGTCTATTATCTATCCTTTACCCCTACCTACAGTATACTGCTGTTACTGTCTATTATCTATCCTTTACCCCTACCTGCAGTATACTGCTGTTACTGTCTATTATCTATCCTTTACCCCTACCTGCAGTATACTGCTGTTACTGTCTATTATCTATCCTTTACCCCTACCTACAGTATACTGCTGTTACTGTCTATTATCTATCCTTTACCCCTACCTACAGTATACTGCTGTTACTGTCTATTATCTATCCTTTACCCCTACCTACAGTATACTGCTGTTACTGTCTATTATCTATCCTTTACCCCTACCTACAGTATACTGCTGTTACTGTCTATTATCTATCCTTTACCCCTACCTACAGTATACTGCTGTTACTGTCTATTATCTATACTTTACCCCTACCTACAGTATACTGCTGTTACTGTCTATTATCTATCCTTTACCCCTACCTACAGTATACTGCTGTTACTGTCTATTATCTATCCTTTACCCCTACCTACAGTATACTGCTGTTACTGTCTATTATCTATACTTTACCCCTACCTACAGTATACTGCTGTTACTGTCTATTATCTATCCTTTACCCCTACCTACAGTATACTGCTGTTACTGTCTATTATCTATCCTTTACCCCTACCTACAGTATACTGCTGTTACTGTCTATTATCTATCCTTTACCCCTACCTACAGTATACTGCTGTTACTGTCTATTAACTATCCTTTACCCCTACCTACAGTATACTGCTGTTACTGTCTATTATCTATCCTTTACCCCTACCTACAGTATACTGCTGTTACTGTCTATTATCTATCCTTTACCCCTACCTACAGTATACTGCTGTTACTGTCTATTATCTATCCTTTACCCCTACCTACAGTATACTGCTGTTACTGTCTATTAACTATCCTTTACCACTACCTACAGTATACTGCTGTTACTGTCTATTATCTATCCTTTACCCCTACCTACAGTATACTGCTGTTACTGTCTATTATCTATCCTTTATCCCTACCTACAGTATACTGCTGTTACTGTCTATTATCTATCCTTTACCCCTACCTACAGTATACTGCTGTTACTGTCTATTATCTATCCTTTACCCCTACCTACAGTATACTGCTGTTACTGTCTATTATCTATCCTTTACCCCTACCTACAGTATACTGCTGTTACTGTCTATTATCTATCCTTTACCCCTACCTACAGTATACTGCTGTTACTGTCTATTATCTATCCTTTACCCCTACCTACAGTATACTGCTGTTACTGTCTATTATCTATCCTTTACCCCTACCTACAGTATACTGCTGTTACTGTCTATTATCTATCCTTTACCCCTACCTACAGTATACTGCTGTTACTGTCTATTATCTATCCTTTACCCCTACCTACAGTATACTGCTGTTACTGTCTATTATCTATCCTTTACCCCTACCTACAGTATACTGCTGTTACTGTCTATTATCTATCCTTTACCCCTACCTACAGTATACTGCTGTTACTGTCTATTATCTATCCTTTACCCCTACCTACAGTATACTGCTGTTACTGTCTATTATCTATCCTTTACCCCTACCTACAGTATACTGCTGTTACTGTCTATTATCTATCCTTTACCCCTACCTACAGTATACTGCTGTTACTGTCTATTATCTATCCTTTACCCCTACCTACAGTATACTGCTGTTACTGTCTATTATCTATCCTTTACCCCTACCTACAGTATACTGCTGTTACTGTCTATTATCTATCCTTTACCCCTACCTACAGTATACTGCTGTTACTGTCTATTATCTATCCTTTACCCCTACCTACAGTATACTGCTGTTACTGTCTATTATCTATCCTTTACCCCTACCTACAGTATACTGCTGTTACTGTCTATTATCTATCCTTTACCCCTACCTACAGTATACTGCTGTTACTGTCTATTATCTATCCTTTACCCCTACCTACAGTATACTGCTGTTACTGTCTATTATCTATCCTTTACCCCTACCTACAGTATACTGCTGTTACTGTCTATTATCTATCCTTTACCCCTACCTACAGTATACTGCTGTTACTGTCTATTATCTATCCTTTACCCCTACCTACAGTATACTGCTGTTACTGTCTATTATCTATCCTTTACCCCTACCTACAGTATACTGCTGTAACTGTCTATTATCTATCCTTTACCCCTACCTACAGTATACTGCTGTTACTGTCTATTATCTATCCTTTACCCCTACCTACAGTATACTGCTGTTACTGTCTATTATCTACCCTTTACCCCTACCTACAGTATACTGCTGTTACTGTCTATTATCTATCCTTTACCACTACCTACAGTATACTGCTGTTACTGTCTATTATCTATCCTTTACCCCTACCTACAGTATACTGCTGTTACTGTCTATTATCTATCCTTTACCCCTACCTACAGTATACTGCTGTTACTGTCTATTATCTATCCTTTACCCCTACCTACAGTATACTGCTGTTACTGTCTATTATCTATCCTTTACCCCTACCTACAGTATACTGCTGTTACTGTCTATTACCTATCCTTTACCCCTACCTACAGTATACTGCTGTTACTGTCTATTATCTATCCTTTACCCCTACCTACAGTATACTGCTGTTACTGTCTATTATCTATCCTTTACCCCTACCTACAGTATACTGCTGTTACTGTCTATTATCTATCCTTTACCCCTACCTACAGTATACTGCTGTTACTGTCTATTATCTATCCTTTACCCCTACCTACAGTATACTGCTGTTACTGTCTATTATCTATCCTTTACCCCTACCTACAGTATACTGCTGTTACTGTCTATTATCTATCCTTTACCCCTACCTACAGTATACTGCTGTTACTGTCTATTATCTATCCTTTACCCCTACCTACAGTATACTGCTGTTACTGTCTATTATCTATCCTTTACCCCTACCTACAGTATACTGCTGTTACTGTCTATTATCTATCCTTTACCCCTACCTACAGTATACTGCTGTTACTGTCTATTAACTATCCTTTACCCCTACCTACAGTATACTGCTGTTACTGTCTATTATCTATCCTTTACCCCTACCTACAGTATACTGCTGTTACTGTCTATTATCTATCCTTTACCCCTACCTACAGTATACTGCTGTTACTGTCTATTATCTATCCTTTACCCCTACCTACAGTATACTGCTGTTACTGTCTATTATCTATCCTTTACCCCTACCTACAGTATACTGCTGTTACTGTCTATTATCTATCCTTTACCCCTACCTACAGTATACTGCTGTTACTGTCTATTATCTATCCTTTACCCCTACCTACAGTATACTGCTGTTACTGTCTATTATCTATCCTTTACCCCTACCTACAGTATACTGCTGTTACTGTCTATTATCTATCCTTTACCCCTACCTACAGTATACTGCTGTTACTGTCTATTACCTATCCTTTACCCCTACCTACAGTATACTGCTGTTACTGTCTATTATCTATCCTTTACCCCTACCTACAGTATACTGCTGTTACTGTCTATTATCTATCCTTTACCCCTACCTACAGTATACTGCTGTTACTGTCTATTATCTATCCTTTACCCCTACCTACAGTATACTGCTGTTACTGTCTATTATCTATCCTTTACCCCTACCTACAGTATACTGCTGTTACTGTCTATTATCTATCCTTTACCCCTACCTACAGTATACTGCTGTTACTGTCTATTAACTATCCTTTACCCCTACCTACAGTATACTGCTGTTACTGTCTATTATCTATCCTTTACCCCTACCTACAGTATACTGCTGTTACTGTCTATTATCTATCCTTTACCCCTACCTACAGTATACTGCTGTTACTGTCTATTATCTATCCTTTACCCCTACCTACAGTATACTGCTGTTACTGTCTACTATCTATCCTTTACCCCTACCTACAGTATACTGCTGTTACTGTCTATTATCTATCCTTTACCCCTACCTACAGTATACTGCTGTTACTGTCTATTATCTATCCTTTACCCCTACCTACAGTATACTGCTGTTACTGTCTATTATCTATCCTTTACCCCTACCTACAGTATACTGCTGTTACTGTCTATTATCTATCCTTTACCCCTACCTACAGTATACTGCTGTTACTGTCTATTATCTATCCTTTACCCCTACCTACAGTATACTGCTGTTACTGTCTATTATCTATCCTTTACCCCTACCTACAGTATACTGCTGTTACTGTCTATTATCTATCCTTTACCCCTACCTACAGTATACTGCTGTTACTGTCTATTATCTATCCTTTACCCCTACCTACAGTATACTGCTGTTACTGTCTATTATCTATCCTTTACCCCTACCTACAGTATACTGCTGTTACTGTCTATTATCTATCCTTTACCACTACCTACAGTATACTGCTGTTACTGTCTATTATCTATCCTTTACCCCTACCTACAGTATACTGCTGTTACTGTCTATTATCTATCCTTTACCCCTACCTACAGTATACTGCTGTTACTGTCTATTATCTATCCTTTACCCCTACCTACCGTATATTGTTGTTACTGTCTATTATCTATCCTGTTGCCTATTCACTTTACCCCTACCTTTATGTACATACAGTACCAGTCAAAAGTTTAGACACACCTACTCATTCAAGGGTTTTTCTTAATTTTTTACTATTTTCTACATTGTAGAACGATAGTGAAGACATAGAAACTATGAAATAACACATATTGTCACGTCCTGACCAGTATAAGGGGTTATTTGTTATTGTAGTTTGGTCAGGACGTGGCAGGGGTGTGTTTGTTTTGTGTTGTCAGGGTTTTTGGGTAGTGTTCTATGTTTTGTATTTCTATGTTCTATTTTCTTGTTATTCTATTTCTATGTTTAGTTTTTGTTTTGACCTTCAATTGGAGGCAGCTGTTCCTCGTTGCCTCTAATTGAAGGTCCTATTTAGTAGGGGTGTTTTTCTATGGGTTTTGTGGGTAGTTGTTTCTTGTTTAGCTTTGTGCCTGACAGGACTGTTTTCGTTGTTAGTTTTGTTCAGTGTTCATTTATTTAATAAAGAAGAAAATGAGCATTCACGTACCCGCTGCATTTTGGTCCATTCACTACGATGGCCGTGACACATATGGAATCATGTAGTAAACCTCATGAAGCTGGTTGAGAGAATGCCAAGAGTGTGCAAAGCTGTCATCAAGGCAAAGGGTAGCTGCTTTGAAGAATCTAAAATAAAAAAAACTTTTTGGGTTAGTAGTCACCTGGAATGCATTTCAATTAAGAGGTGTGCCTTGTTAAAAGTTAAAATGATTTCCTTCTTAATGCGTTTGAGACAATCAGTTGTGTTGTGACAAGGCAGGGGTGGTATACAGAAGATAGCCCTATTTGGTAAAAGACCAAGTCCATATTACGGCAGGAACAGCTCAAATAAGCAAAGAGAAATGACACTCCATCATTACTTTAAGACATGAAGGTCAGTCAATACGGAACATTGCAAGAACTTTGAAAGTTTCTTCAAGTGCAGTCGCAAAAACCATCAAACGCTATGATGAAACTGGCTCTCATGAGGACCGCCACAGGAAAGGAAGACCCAGAGTTACCTCTGCTGCAGAGGATACGTCCATTAGAGTTACCAGCCTCAGAAATTGCAGCCCAAATAAATGCTTCACCGAGTTGACTTTCTTGTTTATTTAACCTTTATTTAACTAGGCAAGTCAGTTAAGAACAAATTCTTATTTACAATGACAGCCTACCCCGGCGACGCTGGGCCAATTGTGAGCCGCCCTATGGGACTCCCAATCACAGCCGGATGTGAGACAGCCTGTATTCGAACCAGGGACTGTAGTGATGCCTCTTTCACTGAGATGCAGTATCTTAGACCACTGCACCACTCTAGAGCATACACCAAGAAGAAGAAGAGACTTGCTTGGGCCAAGAAACATGAGCAATGGACATTAGACAGGTGGAAATCTGTTCTTTGGTCTGGTGAGTCCAGATTTAAAATGTTTGGTTCCAACCGCTGTGTCTTTGTGAGATGCAGAGTAGGCGAACGGATAATCTCTGCATGTGTGGTTCCCACCGTGAAGCATGGAGGAAGAGGTGTGATGGTGTGAGGGTGCTTTGCTGGTGACACTGTCTGTGATTTACTTAGAATTCAAGGCACACTTAACCAGCATGGCTACCACAGCATTCTGCAGCGATTCACCATCCCATCCCATCTGGTTTGCGCTTAGAGGGACTATCATTTGTTTTTCAACAGGACAATGACCCAAAACACACCTCCAGGCTGTGTAAGGGTTATTTGACCAAGAAGGAGAGTTATGTAGTGTTGCATTAGATGACCTGGCCTCCACAATCACCCGACCTCAACCCAGTTGAGATGGTTAGGGATGAGTTGGACCGCAGAGCAGCCAACAAGTGCTCAGCATACGTGGGAACTCCTTCAAGACTGTTGGAAAAGCATTCCAGGTGAAGCTGGTTGAGAGAATCCCAAGCATGTGCAAAGCTGTCATCAAGGCAAAGTGAGGTTACTTTGAAGAATCTAAAATCTAAAATATATTTGGATTTGTTTAACACTTTTTTGGGGGGCTACTACATGATTCCGTATGTGTTATTTCATAGTTTTGATGTCTTCACTATTATTCTACAATGTAGAAAATAGTTTTTAAAAAATTAAGAAAAACCCTTGAATGAGTAGGTGTGTCTAAACTTTTGACTGGTACAGTATCTACCGCAATTACATCGTACCCTTACACAGGTACTATGTGTATTTAGCCAAGTTACCCTTAGTCATTGTGGATTTATTTATTGTTATTATTTTCTATTTTTCTATTATTTCTTAAAAGGGATTAAAACGATGTCTTTACAACCAGCACTACCCACTGAGAAGAGATACCAAAATGACAGAGTAAATTGATATGAAGCTTCCCGAAATGATGTTCTTGCAATAATGTATAAAGTGGAAATCACACCACCACCACCAATTATTTCACCTGACCCTCTTCTTCCTCCAATCTCTTCTCAGGATTCAGGGATGTCCCGCCTCCTAGACCCCAAAGCCAGCCTTTTGAACGTCAACCTATCTGGTGCTCCCTGTAACACCACCCCCCCTCTGAGCGAAGCAGAGATGAGGAAGGAGTACATGGGCTGTCAGAACCTCCCCACCGCCCTGTGGTACCAGAACCTCCCCACCGCCCTGTGGTACCAGAACCACAACTAGATCCTCCTTACCACCCTGTGGTACCAGAACCACAACTAGATCCTCCTTACCACCCTGTGGTACCAGAACCACAACCAGAACCTTCCCATCCTGCTGTGGTACCAGAACCAGAACCACCCCACCGCCCTGTGGTACCAGAACCTCCCCACTGCCCTGTGGTACCAGAACCACAACTAGATCCTCCTTACCACCCTTTGGTACCAGAACCAGAACCACCCCACCGCCCTGTGGTACCAGAACCACAACTAGATCCTCCCCACCACCCTGTGGTACCAGAACCACAACCAGAACCTTCCCATCACACTGTGGCACCAGAACCCCAACCAGAACCTTCCCATCACACTGTGGTACCAGAACCTCCCCACCACACTGTGGTACCAGAACCTCCCCACCACACTGTGGTACCAGAACCACAACTAGAACGTCCCCACCACCCTGTGGTACCAGAACCACAACCAGAACCTCCTTACAGCCCTGTGGTACCAGAGCCTCCCCACCACGCTGTGGTACCAGAACCAGAACCTCCTTACCGCCCTGTGGTACCAGAGCCTCCCCACTACCCTGTGGTACCAGAACCACAACCATAACCTCCCCACTGCCCTATGGTACCAGAACCAGATCCTCCCCACTGTCCTACGGTACCAGAACCTGAACCTCCCCACTCTACTGTGGTACTAGGACCACAACCTCCCCACTGGTCTGTGGTACCAGAACCACATCCAGAACCGACAGACCCCTGGACAGATTGTTTTTGTTGAAAGAACACACACAGACTCATACACACACACACACACACACACACAGAGACACAGACACAAATAACAAGACAAGACAACACACACAGACAGGCACACATAACAAGACAAGAGAAGACAACACACAGACAGACACACATAACAACACAAGAGAAGACCACACACACAGACAGAAACACAGAGAAAGCTAGTTGCTTCATCAGTCACACACTAGATGATGGCTTGTCATCGTGAGTCTGTTCTGATTTAAGTTTATCTTTTGAGCCCACCACGGCCCATACATATAGTACCACAGGATTTGTGCTAGTGATGGAGGAAAAAGTTGGTACAGTTACATTTCGCAATATTATTTTTGACAATATTATAATACTTTGATACTTTGACTCCAAGTATCGATTTAAAAAAATAAAAATGATATAAAAAAAAACAACCTGCCTTTTTTTTTGCTAGGTAGTGTTAGCCTGCGTTGGGTAGTCTTAGCTAGAGCTGGGTAGTGTTAGCTAGAGCTGGGTAGTGTTAGCTAGCGCTGGGTAGTGTTAGCTAGAGCTGGGTAGTGTTAGCTAGAGCTGGGTAGTGTTAGCTAGATCTGGGTAGTGTTAGCTAGATCTGGGTAGTGTTAGCTAGCGTTGGGTAGTGTTAGCTAGAGCTGGGTAGTGTTAGCTAGCGTTGGGTAGTGTTCGCTAGAGCTGGGTAGTGTTAGCTAGCGTTGGGTAGTGTTCGCTAGAGCTGGGTAGTGTTAGCTAGCGTTGGGTAGTGTTCGCTAGAGCTGGGTAGTGTTAGCTAGCGTTGGGTAGTGTTAGCTAGCGTTGGGTAGTGTTAGCTAGAGCTGGGTAGTGTTAGCTAGCGTTGGGTAGTGTTAGCTAGAGCTGGGTAGTGTTCGCTAGAGCTGTGTAGTGTTAGCTAGATCTGGGTAGTGTTAGCTAGCGTTGGGTAGTGTTCGCTAGCGTTGGGTAGCGTTAGCTAGTGCTAGGTAGCGTTAGCTAGTGCTAGGTAGCGTTAGCTAGGTAGCGTTAGCTAGGTAGCGTTAGCTAGGTAGCGTTAGCTAGTGCTAGGTAGCGTTAGCTAGTGCTAGGTAGTGTTAGCTAGTGCTAGGTAGCGTTATCTAGCGCTTGTCAGCTGTACTAGCTTGTTCTCTTTCTTTTTAAATAGTGAGCCAACATACAGTATTTTCAGCACTTTTATTTCCATGACTGATCATAACTAACTAACATATAGTGAGCAATATGTTTACAACATCAAATCACAATCAAGTATCGAATCACAAAAATATGTAGAATCGTGAGAATAGCAATACATATAGAATCGGCACGGAAGTATCATGATAATTATCGTATCGTTAGAAGTCCCTGGTGATGCCCAGCCCTAATTTGCACCAAATGAAAGGACACTTCCAGATCTGGACAGAGACAGAGAGAGAGAGAGAGAGAGAGACAGAGAGAGACAGAGACAGAGAGAGAGAGAGAGAGAGAGAGAGGGCCAGAGAGAGAGAGAGAGAGAGATCTGTAGAGAAAGAGAGAGAGATCTGTAGAGAGAGAGAGAGAGAGAGAGAGAGACAGAGAGAGAGAGAGAGACGAGACAGAGAGAGACTCTGACAGTTAAATGTGTATATAGAAGGGAAGAGAACGGGACGGTGTGTTTGATTGTCCTCACTCTGAACCCCCCGGCATCATCACCGCGGACGCTTGGTGACGGACAGGGAATAGAGGAGTGGGAAACGTCCCAAGAGGAGACCGTCGTGTCCTGTGCCAGCTAGCGGCAGCTCCTGACGGTTGGGTACAGACTGTGAAGAGGTTCAGATAGGGGACACCAGCTCCTCTGGTCCCTGAACAAGGTGACAATGGCTTCTGCGTCCCCAGAGGCACCCTATTCCCTACACAGTGCACTACTTTAGACCAGAGCCCTATGGCACCCTATTCCCTATATAGTGCACTACTTTAGACCAGAGCCCTATGGCACCCTATTCCCTACATAGTGCACTACTTCAGACCAGGGGCTTTACTTGTGCGTTTGAATTTGGAAGTCACTAATGCCACTCTGCAACACATCATGCCCACTTTAACATTTCTCCCAGAGCAACCAAGCCCAGCACAGCCCTCAGCCCAGACAGCAGGCGCCTCAATAAGACAGTCGTGTCCCTAACCCTAACTGCTCTATGATTTAATGATGAGAACGCAGCCTGCTCCAGTCCTGTCCTCAGAGCAGCAGACTGTCCCCGGTCCTGTCCTCAGAGCAGCAGACTGTCCCCGGTCCTGTCCTCAGAGCAGCAGACTGTCCCCGGTCCTGTCCTCAGAGCAGCAGACTGTCCCCGGTCCTGTCCTCAGAGCAGCAGACTGTCCCCGGTCCTGTCCTCAGAGCAGCAGACTGTCCCCGGTCCTGCCCTCAGAGCAGACTGTCTCCGGTCCTGCCCTCAGAGCAGACTGTCTCCGGTCCTGCCCTCAGAGCAGACTGTCTCCGGTCCTGCCCTCAGAGCAGACTGTCTCCGGTCCTGTCCTCAGAGCAGACTGTCCCCGGTCCTGTCCTCAGAGCAGACTGTCTCCGGTCCTGCCCTCAGAGCAGACTGTCTCCGGTCCTGTCCTCAGAGCAGACTGTCTCCGGTCCTGTCCTCAGAGCAGACTGTCTCCGGTCCTGTCCTCAGAGCAGACTGTCTCCAGGACAGCTTTCACTCCAATATTTGTCCTCTGCTCCTGGTACCGCTAGGTGTCTACCTGCTCTTCTCTCTGGCCCCTACCTGCTCTTCTCTCTGGCCCCTACCTGCTCTTCTCGAGTACAGCTGACTATGAAAACATTATGGGCCGAGGCTGAAGATACTGTACTGTGCCAGTCTATCTCTAAACCTACAACATTCCCTGACCCTGTCTGCTGCACACAGGACAGTCACATCCATCTAGAGTACAACACAGAGAGACCCAACCACATGGACAACACAGACAGACCCAACCACATGGGCAACACAGACAGACCCAACCACATGGGCAACACAGAGAGACCCAACCACATGGACAACACAGAGAGACCCAACCACATGGACAACACAGACAGACCCAACCACATGGACAACACAGAGACCCAACCACATGGACAACACAGACAGACCCAACCACATGGACAACACAGAGACCCAACCACATGGACAACACAGAGAGACCCAACCACATGGACAACACAGAGAGACCCAACCACATGGACAACACAGAGAGCACCTATAGGCACAAGCAGGCACAGTCATGCACTTTGGCATGCTTTGCTTTTTCTGCATCACTTCCCCAATCACACACGTTACAATGTTGATCTCCTGTGTTCGTCATTTCATTGTGTTGATAATGGTTGTCATAAACCTGTATAAATGTCTACGGTGCCTTCAGAAAGTATTCAGACCTCTTGACTTATTTTGTTACGTTACAGCCTTATTCTAAAATTGATTAGATAAATTTTTTCCCCTCAATCAATCTACACACAATACCCCATAATGACAAAGCAAAAACAAGATTAGACATTTTTGCTAATTTATTAAAAATACAAATCTGAAATAATACATTAACATAAGTATTCAGGAACTTTTGGGTAGCGATTACAGCCTTGAGTCTTCTTGGGTATGATGCTACAAGCTTGGTACACCTGTATTTGGGGAGTTTCTCACATTCTTCTCTGCAGATCCTGGGGAGCATTTCTGCACAGCTTTTTTCAGGTCTCTCCAGAGACGTTAGATCGGGTTCAAATCCGGGATCTTGCTGGACCACTCAAGGACATTCAGAAACTTGTCCTGAAGCCACTCCTGCGTTGTCTTGGCTGTGTGGTTAGGGTCGTTGTTCTGTTGGAAGGTGAACCTTCGCCCCAGTCTGAGGTCCTGAGTGCTCTGTAGCAGGTTTTCATCAAGGATCTCTCTGTTCTTTGCTCCGTTCATCTTTCCCTCAATCCTGACTAGTCTCCCAGTCCCTGCTGCTGAAAAACATCCCCACAGCATGATGCTGCCACCATCATGCTTCACAGTAGGGATGGTGCCAGGTTTCCTCCAGACAGAATTGGCATTCAGGCCAGAGAGTTCAATCTTGGTTTCATCAGACCAGAGAATCTTGTTTTTCATGGTCTGAGGGTCCTTTAGGTGCCTTTTGGCAAACTCCAAGCAGGCTGTCATGTGCCTTTTACTGAGGAGGGGCTTCCGTCTGGTCACTACCATAAAGGCCTGAGTGGTGGAGTGCTGCAGAGATGGTTTTCCTTCTGGAAGGTTCTCCCATCTCCACAGAGGAACTCTGGAGCTCTGTCAGAGTGACAATCGGGATCTTGGTCACCTCCATGATCAAGGCCCTTCTCCCCCGACTGCTCAGCTTGGCCGGGCAGCCAGCTCATGGAAGAGTCTTGGTAGTTCCAAACTTCTTCCATTTAATAATGATGGAGGCCACTGTGTTCCTGTGTTCTTCGGGACCTTCAATGCTGCAGAAATGTTTTGGTACCCTTCCTCAGATCTGTGCCTCGACACAATCCTGTCTCGGAGCTCTACGGACAATTCCTTCAACCTCATGGCTTGGTTTCTGCTCTGACGTGCACTGTCAACTGTGGGACCTTATATAGACAGGTGTGTGTCTTTCCAAATCATGTCCAATCAATTGAATTTACCACAGGTGGAGTCCAATCAAGTTGTAGAAACATCTCAAGGATGATCAATGGAAACAGGATGAACCTGAGCTTAATTTTCGAGTCCCATGGCAAAGAGTCTGAATACCAATGTAAATAAGGTATTTCAGTTTTTTATTGTTAATTTGTTGTTAAAAATCTGTTTTCACTTCGTCATTATGGAGTATTGTGTGTAGATTGCTGAGATTATATATATTTTTTAATATATATTTTTTAGAATAAGGATGTAATGTAAAAAAATGTGGGAAAAGTCAATAGGTCTGAATACTTTCTGAAGGCACCGTACGTAGTTTCATTGTGTTGATAACGCTTGGCATATGAATGTGAGACCACAATCAGTCATAGCAATTCTTCCCCTCTCAATCCTCTCTATAGGGTTTGATAGCCCATGAGATTTAAGCTTTTTGTATAGGTCAGATACATTTAACTGTATGTCCTATTCTATACATGCTGTTTGTTTATCTTGTAAGTTACTGCTCAACGAATGAAATTTAGTGGATGTTTGATGGAATTTCAAATCCTACATTTTATGTGTACTTTAAAACCATAGCTTGTGCAAGCAGATGTACATATTCAAAAATAAATTAACTTTTGTACATACACTAGTAGATATGCTTGTATTTATTGCTATGTACTTTGTTTATGGATGATTGTTTAAACTTGTTCAAGTGTTTCATAAATGGATGTCATCATTAATTTAATAAAACAACAGTAGCTTCACAGATCACGTTGCAGTGCATTGGAGTTTTCTAGCATACAAATTCCTAATTCATTAATAATAATAATAATAAATAATTGACAAACAAACAGTCAGAAGCTATCTGACGCAGTTTATTATAAACAGTTGAAGCCGTGTGTAAGACATTAGGTAAATGCTTTGGTTCCAGGGAAGCATAACGTCAAGTGAAAAGCTTTGTTTCTGCTTAGTATAGTGTATCAGATATATCATTCATTTTCATGGATTATATTGTCACAAGCCTAGTTGTTTGGAGCAGCTGAAATGTATCTCACTCTGAAAATCAGGATGACAAGTTTGAATCTGGCCTAGGAACCTAGACCAACTCACCTGAATCTGGCCTAGGAACCTAGACCAACTCACCTGACTCTGGCCTAGGAACCTAGACCAACTCACCTGACTCTGGCCTAGGAACCTAGACCAACTCACCTGAATCTGGCCTAGGAACCTAGACCAACTCACCTGAATCTGGCCAAGAAACCTAGACCAACTCACCTGACTCTGGCCTAGGAACCTAGACCAACTCACCTGACTCTGGCCTAGGAACCTAGACCAACTCACCTGACTGGCCTAGGAACCTAGACCAACTCACCTGACTCTGGCCTAGGAACCTAGACCAACTCACCTGACTCTGGCCTAGGAACCTAGACCAACTCACCTGACTCTGGCCTAGGAACCTAGACCAACTCACCTGACTCTGGCCTAGGAACCTAGACCAACTCACCTGACTCTGGCCTAGGAACCTAGACCAACTCACCTGACTCTGGCCTAGGAACCTAGACCAACTCACCTGACTCTGGCCTAGGAACCTAGACCAACTCACCTGACTCTGGCCTAGGAACCTAGGCCAACTCACCTGACTCTGGCCTAGGAACCTAGGCCAACTCACCTGAATCTGGCCTAGGAACCTAGACCAACTCACCTGAATCTGGCCTAGGAACCTAGGCCAACTCACCTGAATCTGGCCTAGGAACCTAGACCAACTCACCTGAATCTGGCCTAGGAACCTAGACCAACTCACCTGACTCTGGCCTAGGAACCTAGACCAACTCACCTGACTCTGGCCTAGGAACCTAGACCAACTCACCTGACTCTGGCCTAGGAACCTAGACCAACTCACCTGAATCTGGCCTAGGAACCTAGACCAACTCACCTGAATCTGGCCTAGGAACCTAGACCAACTCACCTGAATCTGGCCTAGGAACCTAGACCAGCTCACCTGAATCTGGCCTAGGAACCTAGACCAACTCACCCAAAATGCACCTACACTCCCTGTCAAAGGTTTTAGAACACCTACTAATTGAAGGGTTTTTCTTTTTACTATTTTTCACATTGTAGAATAATAGTGAAGACATAACAACTATAAAATATCACACATGCAATCATGTAATAACCAAAAAATTGTTATAAAAATCCAGATATATTTTATATTTGAGATTCTTCAAATAGCCACCCTTTGCCTTGATGACAGCTTTGCACCCTCTCCTCAAATCAAAATCAAACCAAATGTTATTGGTCACATACACATGGTTACCAGATGTTATTGGTCACATACACATGGTTAGCAGATGTTAGTGTAGCGAAATGCTTGTGCTTCTAGTTCCCGACAATGCAGTAATATTTAACAAGTAATCTAAGGATTCCACAACAACTACCTAATACACACACATCTAAGTAAAGGGATGGAATAAGAATACATTCACTACTGTTCAAAAGTTCGGGGTCACTTAGAAATGTCCTTGTTTTTGAAAGAAAAGCTCATTTTTGGTCCATTAAAATAACATCAAATTGATCAGAAATACAGTGTAGACATTGTAAATGACTGTTGTAGCTGGAAACGTCAGATTTTTTTTATGGAATATCTACATAGGCGTACAGAGGCTCATTATCAGCAACCATCACTCCTGTGTTCCAATGGCATGTTGTGTTAGCTAATCCAAGTTTATCATTTTAGAAGACTAACTGTGCTAATGTTTTGCAATTATGTTAGCACAGCTGAAAACTGTAGTGCTGATTAAAGATGAAATAAAACTGGCCTTATTTAGACTAGTTGAGTATCTGGAGCATCAGCATTTGTGGGTTCGATTACAGGCTCAAAATGGCCAGAAACAAAGACCTTTCTTCTGAAACTCATCGTTCTATTCTTGTTCTGAGAAATGAAGGCTATTCCATGCGAGAAATCTCCAAGAAACTGAAGATCTCGTACAACGCTGTGTACTACCCCCTTCACAGAACAGCGCAAACTGTCTCTAACCAGAATAGAATGAGGAGTGGGAGGCCCCAGTGCACAACTGAGCAAGAGGACAAGTACATTAGAGTGTCTAGTTTGAGAAACAGACGCCTCACAAGTCCTCAACTGGCAGCTTCATTAAATAGTACTCGCAAAACACCAGTCTCAACATCAACAGTGAAGAGGCGACTCCGGGATGCTGGCCTCCTAGACAGAGTTCCTCTGTCCAGTGTCTGTGTTCTTTTGCCCATCTTAATCTTTATTTTTATTGGCCAGTCTGAGATATGGCGTTTTCGTTGCAACTCTGGGTGCCTTAAAGAAGGTCAAGAGGTCAAGTTCTACAGTCCAGTTGGTCACCAGAGCTTCTTTAAACCAGGAAAACAGTTTTCAGATGTGCTAACATAATTGTAAAAGGGGTTTTCTAATGATCAATTAGATGTTTAAAATGCTTAACTTGGATTAGCTAACACAACGTGCCATTGGAACACAGGAGTGATGGTTGCTGATAATGGGCCTCTGTAAACCTATGTAGATATTCCATAATTAATCTTCCGTTTCCAGCTACAATAGTCATTTACAACATTAACAATGTCTACACTGTATTTCTGATCAATTTGATGTTATTTTAATGGACCATTTTTTCTTGCTTTTCTTTCAAAAACAAGGACAAATCAAATCAAATTTATTTATATAGCCCTTCGTACATCAGCTGATATCTCAAAGTGCTGTACAGAAACCCAGCCTAAAACCCCAAACAGCAAGCAATGCATGTGAAAGAAGCACGGTGGCTAGGAAAAACTCCCTAGGAAAAACTCCCTAGAAAGGCAAAAAACCTATGAAGAAACCTAGAGAGGAACCAGGCTATGAGGGGTGGTCAGTCCTCTTCTGGCTGTGCCGGGTGGATATTATAACAGAACAAGGTCAAGATGTTAAAATGTTCATAAATGACCAGCATGGTCAAATAATAATAATCATAGTAGTTGTCGAGGGTGCAACAAGCACGTCCGGTGAACAGGTCAGGGTTCCGTAGCCGCAGGCAGAACAGTTGAAACTGGAAGATGCAATAGATGGTATACAATACAGTATATACACATATGAGATGAGTAATGAAAGATATGTAAACATTATTAAAGTGACTAGTGTTCCATTTATTAAAGTGATTTCTAGTCTGTATGTTGGCAGCAGCCACTCAATGTTAGTGATGGCTGTTTAACAGTCTGATGGCCTTGAGATAGAAGCTGTTTTTCAGTCTCTCGGTCCCCGCTTTGATGCACCTGTACTGACCTCGCCTTCTGGATGATAGCGGGGTGAACAGGCAGTGGCTCGGGTGGTTGTTGTCCTTGATGATCTTTTTGGCCTTCCTGTGACGTCGGGTGGTGTAGGTGTCCTGGAGGGCAGGTATTTTGCCCCCGGTGATGTGTTGTGCAGACCACACCACCCTCTGGAGAGCCTTACGGTTGTGGGCGGTGCAGTTGCAGTACCAGGTGGTGATACAGCCCGACAGGATGCTCTCAATCCTCTATTCTGTGTACTGAGCTGCTCTCCTCCAGTTCATCCATCCCTCCATTCATCCATCCATCCATCCATCCATCCCTTTGTTCATCCATCCATTTATCCCTCCATCCCTTCCTCCCTCCCTCCATCCATCCATCCATCCATCCATCCATCCATCCCTTTGTTCATCCATCCATCCATTCATCCCTCCATCCCT
>NC_042976.1:2929685-2939685 GCF_901001165.1 Salmo trutta | reverse complement strand
GAGCTGAGGCCAGAGAGGGGTCATGGAGAGAGCTGAGGCCAGAGAGGGGTCATGAAGAGCGCTGAGGCCAGAGAGGGGTCATGGAGAGAGCTGAGGCCAGAGAGGGGGTCATGGAGAGAGCTGAGGCCAGAGAGGGGTCATGGAGAGAGCTGAGGCCAGGGAGGGGTCATGGAGAGAGCTGAGGCCAGAGAGGGGTCATGGAGAGAGCTGAGGCCAGAGAGGGGTCATGGAGAGAGCTGAGGCCAGAGAGGGGTCATGGAGAGAGCTGAGGCCAGAGAGGGGTCATGGAGAGAGCTGAGGCCAGAGAGGGGTCATGGAGAGAGCTGAGGCCAGAGAGGGGTCCTGGAGAGAGGCTGAGGCCAGAGAGGGGTCATGGAGAGAGCTGAGGCCAGAGAGGGGTCATGGAGAGGGCTGAGGCCAGAGAGGGGTCATGGAGACAGCTGAGGCCAGAGGAGGGGTCATGGAGAGAGCTGAGGCCAGAGAGGGGTCATGGAGAGAGCTGAGGCCAGAGAGGGGTCATGGAGAGAGCTGAGGCCAGAGAGGGGTCATGGAGAGAGCTGAGGCCAGGGAGGGGTCATGGAGAGAGCTGAGGCCAGAGAGGGTCATGGAGAGAGCTGAGGCCAGAGAGGGGTCATGGAGAGAGCTGAGGCCAGAGAGGGGTCATGGAGAGCGCTGAGGCCAGAGAGGGGTCATGGAGAGAGCTGAGGCCAGAGAGGGGTCATGGAGAGAGCTGAGGCCAGAGAGGGGTCATGGAGAGAGCTGAGGCCAGAGAGGGGTCATGGAGAGAGCTGAGGCCAGGGAGGGGTCATGGAGAGAGCTGAGGCCAGAGAGGGTCATGGAGAGAGCTGAGGCCAGAGAGGGGTCATGGAGAGCGCTGAGGCAGAGAGGGGTCATGGAGAGAGCTGAGGCCAGAGAGGGGTCATGGAGAGAGCTGAGGCCAGAGAGGGGTCATGGAGAGAGCTGAGGCCAGAGAGGGGTCATGGAGAGCGCTGAGGCCAGAGAGGGGTCATGGAGAGAGCTGAGGCCAGAGAGGGGTCATGGAGAGAGCTGAGGCCAGAGAGGGGTCATGGAGAGAGCTGAGGCCAGAGAGGGGTCATGGAGAGAGCTGAGGCCAGAGAGGGGTCATGGAGAGAGCTGAGGCCAGAGAGGGGTCATGGAGAGAGCTGAGGCCAGGGAGGGGTCATGGAGAGAGCTGAGGCCAGAGAGGGGTCATGGAGAGAGCTGAGGCCAGAGAGGGGTCATGGAGAGAGCTGAGGCCAGAGAGGGGTCATGGAGAGAGCTGAGGCCAGAGAGGGGTCATGGAGAGAGCTGAGGCCAGAGAGGGGTCATGGAGAGAGCTGAGGCCAGAGAGGGGTCATGGAGAGAGATGAGGCCAGAGAGGGGTCATGGAGAGAGAGAGGGGTCATGGAGAGAGCTGAGGCCAGAGAGGGGTCATGGAGAGAGATGAGGCCAGAGAGGGGTCATGGAGAGAGAGAGGGGTCATGGAGAGAGCTGAGGCCAGAGAGGTGTCATGGAGAGAGATGAGGACAGAGGGGCCATGGAGAGAATAAGAATCAAATAGCGGGAAGGAAGGAGCTCTGTGTCGATGTCAAATGCGGTGTTGTTCACCCGTCTCGTAAAAAAAATCAACACAATAATTCCTGAGTAATAACTAACAGACCAAAGAACACAAGTTTCCTGTCGGTGTGGAGTCGAGCAGCTAGCTAGCAGACCAGACCTGGACTACCCCAGGAACGCACTCTGGGGGAACCAGGACCAATTAGTGTCAAATATTAATGCACTACTTTCACTTTTTAAAATATTTTATTTCACCTTTATTTAACCAGGTAGGCTAGTTGAGAACAAGTTCTCATTTACAACTGTGACCTGGTCAAGATAAAGCAAAGCAGTTCGACACAAACAACAACAGAGATACACATGGAGTAAAACAAACATACAGTCAATAATACAGTAGAACAAAAGAAAACAAAAAGTCTATATACAGTGAGTGCAAATTAGGTAAGTTAAGGCAATAAATAGGCCATGGTGGCAAAGTAATTACAATATAGCTTCATGAGTGGTGCTGATTAAAAGTCTCACATTGGAAGACTTAAAACGGCTATTAGATAGTAGTGGTGCTGTCTTTGAGGAATTAGATACTCAATATTTCATATGGACTTCGGTCAAAGAAAGGTGTAATCTATGTTTGCCGTTGAGTTGCGGCAGCAAACACCTGCACACTGAAATGCCCCCTCTATTTATTCTCTATATTGTGCCACTTCTTTTGACCGGAGAGTGCATTGCATAGGGCACTACTTTTGACCGGGGCCCATAGGGTTTTGGTCAAAGGTAGGGCACTATATAGGGAATAAATATACGAGGAATTTGGGATGTACGTTTCACTACCAGTACTCACCCAACGACACTACTTTGAGGACGTTGGCTTTTGGTTAAGGACAAAGGCACTGGATACATTTAATTAATGATGTTTCATTAATCCCGATCTTTCCCCCAGATGGCCCTATTGAAGTCCTCATCAATAGAAGGGTTATCTAAAGGGATGAGGCTCAGGGGATGTAGAGATGAGGGACTGACCAATGGATGTCAGGCTGACACGTTTTACGTTTTCATATCCTCGATGAAGAGGATACATCACAAAATGGAATCCTATTCCCTGTATAGTGCACTACCTCTAACCAGGGCCCATATGAAGTAGTGCACTACCTCTAACCAGGGCCCATATGAAGTAGTGCACTACCTCTAACCAGGGCCCATATGAAGTAGTGCACTACCTCTAACCAGGGCCCATATGAAGTAGTGCACTACTTCTAACCAGGGCCCATATGAAGTAGTGCACTACCTCTAACCAGGGCCCATATGAAGTAGTGCACTACTTCTAACCAGGGCCCATATGAAGTAGTGCACTATCAACAATAGGGTGCCATTTGGGATGTAGCCTCAGATTGATCCCTTCTCTCCCAGACAGACATCCTATCAACACAGTGTCAGGGTGAATTGTATTCTGTGAAAGCGGGTATTACGCCACTCCAAATACATGTCTAGCAGCTGGGACGCACGTTAAGCGAAACACAACAGCCCTTCATCCAGGAACAGAACTCATTCTAACCACCTCCACTACTACTACTACCACCACCACTACAACCACCACAAACACTACTACAACCACTACCACCACTACCACTACAACCACCACAACCACTACTACTACTACTACCAGCACTACCACCACTACCAATACTACCACCACCACCACAACCTCTACCACAACCACTACCCACCACCACCACAACCACCACCACCACCACAACCACTACCAATACCACCACCACAACCACTACCAATACCACCACCACTACCAATACCACCACCACCACCAATACTACTACCACCACCACAACCACTACCAATACCACCACCACCACAACCAATACCACCACCACCACCACTACTACTACTACCAATACCACCACCACCAATACCACCACCACCACCACCACAACCACAACCACTACCACCACCACCACCACCACAACCACCACCACCACCACAACCTCTACCAATACCACAACCACTACCAATACCACCACCACAACCACTACCAATACCACCACCACAACCACTACCAATACCACCACCACAACCACTACCAATACCACCACTACAACCACTACCAATACCAATACCACTACCAATACCAATACCACCACCACAACCACTACCAATACCACCACCACAACCACTACCAACACCACAACCACTACCAATACCACCACCACAACCACTACCAATACCACCACTACCAATACCACCACCACCACAACCAATACCACCACCACCACCACCACCACCACCACCACCAATACTACCACCACCACCACCACCACCACCACCCTCGGGCAGAGACAGGATCTTGTAGTGTAAAGCCAACAAGGTCCTATCCCAGTATAAGCTGGTGTATTAGAAGCAGCGTCTGAAGTTAGCACCATCAACCAGCCCAACACTGGTCATATCTGAGTGGCTGTGGAATTTGATCCTCTAGCAGGTATTCACACTGGCTGGTGGACCAACAAGTCTCAGGCCCTGATTGGCAGGCAATGGTGTCTGTTCCTCGACATTTGTATTTGAATTTATTATGGATCCCCATTAGTTCCGTGCCAAGGCAGCAGTTACTTTATGTGGAATAGAGTTCCATGTAGTCATGGCTCTATGTATTACTGTGCTCCTCCCGTTGTCTGTTCTGGATTTGGGGACTGTGAAGAGACCTCTGGTGGCATGTCTTGTGGGGTATGGATGGGTGTTTGAGCTGTGTGCTAGTAGTTCAAACAGACAGCTCAGTGCATTCAGCATTTCAACACTTCTTACAAAAACAAGTAGTGATGGAGTCAATCTCTCCTCCACTTTGAGTCAGGAGAGATTGACATGCATATTATTAATATTAGCTCTCTGTGTACATCCAAGGGCCAGCCGTGCTGCCCTGTTCTGAGACAGTTTTAATTTTCCTAAGTCCCTCTGTGGCACCTGACCACACGACTGGACAGTAGTCTAGGTGTGACAAAACTAGGGCCTGTAGGACCTGCCTTGTTGATAGTGTTGTTAAGAAGGTAGAAACTAGGGCCTGTAGGACCTGCCTTGTTGATAGTGTTGTTAAGAAGGTAGAAACTAGGGCCTGTAGGACCTGCCTTGTTGATAGTGTTGTTAAGAAGGTAGAAACTAGGGCCTGTAGGACCTGCCTTGTTGATAGTGTTGTTAAGAAGGTAGAAACTAGGGTCTGTAGGACCTGCCTTGCTGATAGCATTGTTAAGAAGGCAGAGCAGCGCTTTATTATGGACAGACTTCTCCCCATCTTACGTACTACTGCATCAATATGTTTTGACCATGACAGTTTACAATCTGGGGTTACTCCAAGCAGTTTAGTCACCTCAACTTGCTCATTTTCCACATTATTCATGCCAAGATTTAATTAAGGTTTAGTTAATGATTTGTCCCAAATACAATGCTTTTAGTTTTTGAAATATTTGGACTAACTTATTTATTGCCACCCATTCTGAAACTGACTGCAGAACCTACACTGTTACATTGATGCTGTTGACCCAGATCATTGGTTGCTGCGGAAAAGGAGGAGGTCAAAGGGGGGGTGAGTGTAACCGATGTGAAATGGCTAGTTAGTTAGCGGTGGTGCGCGCTAATAGCGTTTCAATCAGTGACGTCACTCACTCTGAGACTTGAAGTAGGGTTTCCCTTGCGCTGCAAGGGCCGCGGCTTTTGTGGCGCGATGGGTAAAATGTAACAGTGTAGGTTCCGTCCCTCTCTCCGCCCCAACCTGGGCTCGAACCAGGGACCCTCTGCACACATCAACAACTGACACCCACGAAGCATCGTTACCCATCGCACCACAAAAGCCACGGCCCTTGCAGCGCAAGGGGAAACCCTACTTCAAGTCTCAGAGTGAGTGACGTCACTGATTGAAACGCTATTAGCGCACACCACCGCTAACTAACTAGCCATTTCACATCGGTTACATATGAGCCATCTGATTGAATGAATGACGGGGGCTGAGTTTGCCTTTTTGCCATACATTTCATTTAAGGTGCTCCAGAGCTTTTTACAATCGTTCTTTGTCATTTAACTTTGATTTCTTAGTTTGTAGTTCGTTTTGCTAATCGGTTCAGCTTGTTGCCTCATCCCTCTCAACCACACAATTTTTCAATTCCTCATCAATCCACGGGGATTTAACAGTTTTTACAGTCATTTTATTAATGGGTGCATGTTTATTAGTAAAGCTGTAGCCATATTACTTCAACAGCTGTTGACATGAGATCCTCTAAGCTTTACAGGAATATGACTCTGAACATAGACAGCAACACCTCCACCATTGGCATTCCTGTCTCTTCTGAAGATGTTGAAAATAATTGCTACCACTATCAAAGGTATTATCTAAGTGAGTTTCAGTGATAGTAAGTATATGAATGTTATCTGTTACTAGCAAGTTATCGATTTCATGAAATCGTGTTTCTTAAGCTACATACAGGTATGTTCATGTGGGCTATTTTTAGCACTTTTCTGGGATTCCTTATTGTTTTTATTACTTTACTGGGAAGCTTATCAGATGTAGACATGACAGTGATATTTATGTTGGGGCTGATAGTGCAGAAGTAGATATGCTCATGTTATTTATGTTAGTGCAGGGTGAGCTGCACACAGTGGACTTCCTACTAGGGCACATAACCTCAGTGATAACAGTATAAATCTGGTTCATAGACACATGATTACTGTATACAATAGCTGTAGGATTAACAGAAGTATTCAGGGCAGTTAGAGAGACTGTTAGGAATCCCTTTGGCCCTGCAGTCTAGGGAAGATGGAAACGAGACCTGTAACATAACCCATGCAAATTATA
Source organism: Salmo trutta (assembly GCF_901001165.1). Taxonomy (NCBI): domain Eukaryota; kingdom Metazoa; phylum Chordata; class Actinopteri; order Salmoniformes; family Salmonidae; genus Salmo; species Salmo trutta. Next base: position 2,933,288 of record NC_042976.1, on the reverse strand, counting down.
ATAGTGAAAAGGAACATAAGTTGAACAAAAACCACAGACAACTTAAAAATCTACCGTCAAACTCTTAGGGTTTATTTCTTTAAACGCACGGTAATGGGGTGTGGGAAAAGGGGCTGAGCTGGACGCACGGTAATGGGGTGTGGGAAAAGGGGCTGAGCTGGACGCACGGTAATGGGGTGTGGGAAAAGGGGCTGAGCTGGACGCACGGTAATGGGGTGTGGGAAAAGGGGCTGAGCTGGACACACGGTAATGGGGTGTGGGAAAAGGGGCTGAGCTGGACACACGGTAATGGGGGTGTGGGAAAAGGGGCTGAGCTGGACCCAAGGAAAGAAACAATAATCCAAAAACACCCCTAAACTAGACTAGCCTACTTCAATAACAGCTAGCTAACTAACCAAAAATACAGTGGGTGGTCCGCCCAGTTCTAACTAGGGTATTTAGACAATGTTTTCCTACGGGTAATGTATGCCCATGGGCGACTTGTCTTGGTATCCCCTTTTCCCACCAAACAAACAACAAAACTCACAGGATAACCAGACAAAGGTGACATGTAGGAGCAAAAGATAGATCAATACAGACCGCGAGCGATATATTGACACAGAGCTTGAGCTACAGAGAGTGAGATTGAACTAGAGAGAGAGCAACTGACTGGGGGTTTTAAACCAAGGGAAAGGGACTGTGATAGGGTAAGTGAAAAGGTGCAGGTGTCTTCTGATTAACGACTGATTGATGACTGATTGGGGGAATGATGATTGTCGCCTGGGAGGAGGAGAAGGAGAGAAAATAAATACACACACAGGATACACACTACCTGTATCCGTAACAGAGACATAAATTAGGTTACTTACATTATGACTTCAAACACCCCTGGGACAAGGCACATTTAGCAGCAGCCCTACGACAACTCAGCGACACAATGGCAGGGATTATCTGAGCAGTCATTGTCTCAATGCAGCCTTGGATTGAGCCTCTGCCTCGGCTCTGACAGAGGCAGAAAGACACTGACTCACACTCCTTCAAACAGTCAGTTCTCTATCGTTAATGATTGGCTCTCCGTGACAGCCTTATCACTTTATTCGATTTCCCTTTTAAAAAGTATATATATATATATATATATATATATATATATATATGTATAATTATTTATTTATTATTATTTTTTTTTCTTGTGTTTATTTTCAAAACATTTTCGGGGGAACATGTCCTCATTTATCCCCGCTTATAAATATCTGGGCATCTGGATTGACAAAAAAAAGCTATCATTCAAAAAAGCATGTTTATGATTTAGTTAAGACATTGATAATTAAAACAGGTTTATTCTATAGGAACAGCTCCTGTCTTTCATTAAATAGCAGAAAACAAATCATTCAGTCAACATACATTCCAGTTATTGACTATGGCAATATCGTCTACAAGAATGCAGCTGCCACTGTATTGAAGCCATTGGATGCAGTTCATCATAGGGCCTTGTGCTTTATTATGGTGATAAAGTTCAGAACACCTCATTTATTTAAATATTTGTTATTTTTTAAGGGGGGGGGGGATCAGCTTTAATATTGTTGATAGATTGTTGCTTCCATCAACGTAATTGTCTGCATTATTTCCAATCCCCATATATATATTTGAGGGTAAATATATATCCATATACATACATACAAATATACACACTTTCTTTAGTACACCTCATTACATTTTGTATCAGAAAGTAGGCAGGCCCTCTTTGAAGTCTCGTAGACTGATGCATTGTGCTCTTTTTGTCGATAAAGCCCTATTGCATAAATATCCACCATACCTTGCCTCATTGTTAACCTTTCAGACGTATAAGTTACCAGACCAGGAATGAGGGATGGCTTAACCTGGAGATTCCTTCAATCTCCACCCAGTTACCAGACCAGGACTGAGGGATGGCTAACCCTGGAGATTCCTTCAATCTCCACCCAGTTACCAGACCAGGACTCGGGGATGGCTAACCCTGGAGATTCCTTCAATTACCACCCAGTTACCAGACCAGGACTCAGGGATGGCTAACTCTGGAGATTCCTTCAATCACCACCCAGTTACCAGACCAGGACTGAGGGATGGCTAACCCTGGAGATTCATTCAATCACGACCCAGTTACCAGACCAGGACTCAGGGATGGCTAACTCTGGAGATTCCTTCAATCACCACCCAGTTACCAGACCAGGACTGAGGGATGGCTAACCCTGGAGATTCCTTCAATCTCCACCCAGTTACCAGACCAGGACTCGGGGATGGCTAACCCTGGAGATTCCTTCAATCTCCACCCAGTTACCAGACCAGGACTGAGGGATGGCTAACCCTGGAGATTCCTTCAATCACCACCCAGTTACCAGACCAGGACTCAGGGATGGCTAACTCTGGAGATTCCTTCAATCTCCACCCAGTTACCAGACCAGGACTCAGGGATGGCTAACTCTGGAGATTCCTTCAATCACCACCCAGTTACCAGACCAGGACTGAGGGATGGCTAACTCTGGAGATTCCTTCAATGTCCACTGTGTCAGGTATGTCTGCTTTTAGTCCATAACGTTGGTGGAGTTGATGCCTCTAGGGCGATTCAGGGGAATGTTAGAAGAATGTGTTTGTTTCATAGGATTGTGTTTCGCTTTTTCATTTAAAGACTCTTAATTCCATGTCTTTTTAATTTAAAGACTCTTAATTACATGTCTTTTCATTGTGACCTTTCTCTTCTCTTCTCGTTCCTGTCGTTCTAATCAACATCAGACCGACTGAGCTGAGTGAGACAGAGTTAGTTCCAGCCATATGAAACCCCTAGTGGTTCTTTACTAGGACGGTACATAAACCCCTAGTGGTTCTTTACTAGGACGGTACATAAACCCCTAGTGGTTCTTTACTAGGACGGTACATAAACCCCTAGTGGTTCTTTACTAGGACGGTACATAAACCCCTAGCGGTTCTTTACTAGGACGGTACATAAACCCCTAGCGGTTCTTTACTAGGACGGTACATAAACCCCTAGTGGTTCTTTACTAGGACGGTACATAAACCCCTAGTGGTTCTTTACTAGGACGGTACATAAACCCCTAGTGGTTTTTACTAGGACGGTACATAAACCCCTAGTGGTTTTTACTAGGACGGTACATAAACAGGAGAGGATCACCTGGGAGTTTTTCCACTGATCATGCGCACACACACACACACACACACACACACACACACACACACACACACACACACACACACACACAACACACACACACACACACATGCACACACATGCACACACACACACACATGCACACACATGCACACACACACACACATGCGCACGCGCACACACACACACGTACACACACGTACACACACACGCACGCACGTACACACACGCACGCACGCACGCACGTACACACACACGTGCACACACTCACACGCGCGCACACACACACACACGAACGCACACACACACACGCACGCACGCACACGTACACACGTGCGCACACGCGCGCACACACACACACATACGCACACACACACACACACACACACACACACACACACACACACACTGTCACAATTACAGTTACACAGTCACAAACACATGCATGCACACACACCCTTCAG
>NC_042976.1:2858527-2929585 GCF_901001165.1 Salmo trutta | reverse complement strand
TTGTGACCGTAGCGTACGTGTAGGTATGTACGGCAGGACCAAATCGGAAAGATAGGTAGGAGCAAGCCCATGTAATGCTTTGTAGGTTAGCAGTAAAACCTTGAAAATCAGCCCTTGCCTTAACAGAAGCCAGTGTAGGGAGGCTAGCACTGGAGTAATATGATCACATTTTTTGGTTCTATCAGGATTCTAGCAGCCCGTATTTAGCACTAACTGAAGTTTGTTTTGTGCTTTATCCGGGTACCGAAAGTAGAGCATTGCAGTAGTCGAGCCTAGAAGTAACAAAGCATGGATTAATTTTTCTGGCGTCATTTTGGACAGAAAGTTTCTGATTTTTTGCATGTTACGTAGATGGAAAAAAGCTGTCCTTTGAGCAAGTCTTGATATGTTCTTCAAAGAGAGATCAGGGTCCAGAGTAACGCCCGAGGTCCTTCACAGTTTTATTTGAGACGACTGTACAACCATCCAGATTTAATTGTCAGATTCAACAGAGATCTCTTTTTGTTTCTTGGGACCTAGGACAAGCATCTCTGTTTTGTCCGAGTTTAAAAGTAGAAAATTTGCAGCCATCCACTTCCTTATGTCTGAAACACAGGCTTCTAGCGAGGGCAATTTTGGGGCTTCACCATGTTTCATTGAAATGTACAGCTGTGTGTCGTCCGCATAGCAGTGAAATTTAACATTACGTTTTCGAATGACATCCCCAAGAGGTAAAATATATAGTGAAAACAATAGTGGTCCTAGAACGGAACCTTGAGGAACACCGAAATTTACAATTGATTTGTCAGAGGACGAACCATTCACAGAGACAAACTGATATCTTTCCGACAGATAAGATCTAAACCAGGCCAGAACTTGTCCATGTAGACCAATTTGGGTTTCCAATCTCTCCAAAAGACTGTGGTGATCGATGCTATCAAAAGCGGCACTAAGATCTAGGAGCATGAGGACAGATGCAGAGCCTCGGTCTGACGTCATTAAAAGGTCATTTACCACCTTCACAAGTGCAGTCATCTAGTCATCTATCTAGTCATCTATCTAGTCATCTAGTCATCTATCTAGTCATCTATCTAGTCATCTATCTAGTCATCTAGTCATCTATCTAGTCATCTAGTCATCTATCTAGTCATCTAGTCATCTAGTTATCTATCTAGTCATCTATCTAGTCATCTAGTCATCTAGTTATCTATCTAGTCATCTATCTAGTCATCTATCTAGTCATCTAGTCATCTAGTCATCTAGTCATCTAGTCATCTATCTAGTCATCTATCTAGTCATCTAGTCATCTAGTCATCTAGACATCTAGTCATCTAGTCATCTAGTCATCTAGTCATCTATCTAGACATCTAGTCATCTAGTCATCTAGTCTTCTAGTCATCTAGTCATCTAGTTATCTAGTCATCTAGTCATCTATCTAGACATCTAGTCATCTAGTCATCTATCTAGTCATCTATCTAGTCATCTATCTAGTCATCTAGTCATCTAGTCATCTAGTTATCTAGTCATCTATCTAGTCATCTAGTCATCTATCTAGTCATCGAGTCATCTATCTAGTCATCTAGTTATCTAGTCATCTATCTAGTCATCTAGTCATCTATCTAGTCATCTAGTTATCTAGTCATCTATCTAGTCATCTAGTCATCTATCTAGTCATCTAGTCATCTATCTAGTCATCTAGTCATCTAGTCATCTATCTAGTCATCTATCTAGTCATCTAGACATCTAGTCCTCTATCTAGTCATCTAGTCATCTATCTAGTCATCTATCTAGTCATCTATCTAGTCATCTAGTCATCTAGTCATCTATCTAGTCATCTAGTCATCTAGCATCTAGTCATCTAGTCATCTAGTCATCTAGTCATCTAGTCATCTAGTCATCTAGTCATCTATCTAGTCATCTATCTAGTCATCTAGTCATCTATCTAGTCATCTAGTCATCTATCTAGTCATCTATCTAGTCATCTAGTAATCTAGTCATCTAGTCATCTAGTCATCTATCTAGTCATCTAGTCATCTATCTAGTAATCTATCTAGTCATCTAGTCATCTAGTCATCTAGTCATCTAGTCATCTAGTCATCTAGTCATCTATCTAGTCATCTATCTAGTCATCTAGTCATCTATCTAGTCATCTAGTCATCTAGTCATCTATCTAGTCATCTAGACATCTAGTCATCTAGTCATCTATCTAGTCATCTAGTCATCTATCTAGTCATCTAGTTATCTAGTCATCTATCTAGACATCTAGTCATCTAGTCATCTAGTTATCTAGTCATCTATCTACACATCTAGTCATCTAGTCATCTATCTAGTCATCTAGTTATCTAGTCATCTAGTCATCTATCTAGTCATCTATCTAGTCATCTATCTAGACATCTAGTCATCTGGTCATCTATCTAGTCATCTATCTAGTCATCTAGTCATCTAGTCATCCATCTAGTCATCTAGTCATCTATCTAGTCATCTACCTAGTCATCTAGTCATCTATCTAGTCATCTAGTCATCTATCTAGTCATCTATCTAGTCATCTAGTCATCTAGTCATCTATCTAGTCGTCTATCTAGTCATCTAGTCATCTAGTCATCTATCTAGTCATCTAGTCATCTATCTAGTCATCGATCTAGTCATCTAGTCATCTATCTAGTCATCTAGTCATCTATCTAGTCATTTATCTAGACATCTAGTCATCTAGTCATCTATCTAGTCATCTAGTCATCTATCTAGTCATCTATCTAGTCATTTATCTAGTCATCTAGTCATCTAGTCATCTATCTAGTCATCTATCTAGTCATCTAGTCATCTAGTCATCTATCTAGTCATCTAGTCATCTATCTAGTCATTTATCTAGACATCTAGTCATCTATCTAGTCATCTATCTAGTCATCTAGTCATCTAGTCATCTATCTAGTCATCTAGTCACCTATCTAGTCATCTAGTCATCTATCTAGTCATCTAGTCATCTATCTAGTCATCTAGTCATCTATCTAGTCATCTAGTCATCTATCTAGTCATCTAGTCATCTAGTCATCTAGTCATCTATCTAGTCATCTATCTAGTCATCTAGTCATCTAGTCATCTATCTAGTCATCTAGTCACCTATCTAGTCATCTAGTCATCTATCTAGTCATCTAGTCATCTATCTAGTCATCTAGTCATCTATCTAGTCATCGATCTAGTCATCTAGTCATCTATCTAGACATCTAGTCATCTAGTCATCTATCTAGTCATCTAGTCATCTATCTAGTCATCTAGTCATCTATCTAGTCATATATCTAGTCATCTAGTCATCTAGTCATCTATCTAGTCATCTATCTAGTCATCTAGTCATCTAGTCATCTATCTAGTCATCTATCTAGTCATCTAGTCATCTATCTAGTCATCTATCTAGTCATCTAGTTATCTATCCAGTCATCTATCTAGTCATCTAGTCATCTATCTAGTCATCTATCTAGTCATCTAGTTATCTATCCAGTCATCTATCTAGTCATCTAGTCATCTATCTAGTCATCTAGTCATCTATCTAGTCATCTATCTAGTCATCTAGTCATCTAGTCATCTAGTCATCTATCTAGTCATCTAGTCATCTATCTAGTCATCTATCTAGTCATCTAGTCATCTAGTCATCTAGTCATCTGGTCATCTATCTAGACATCTAGTCATCTATCTAGTCATCTAGTCATCTAGTCATCTATCTAGTCATCTATCTAGTCATCTATCTAGTCATCTATCTAGTCATCTAGTCATCTATCTAGTCATCTAGTCATCTATCTAGTCATCTAGTCATCTATCTAGTCATCTAGTCATCTATCTAGTCATCTAGTCATCTATCTAGTCATCTATCTAGTCATCTATCTAGTCATCTAGTCATCTAGTAATCTAGTAATCTATCTAGTCATCTATCTAGTCATCTAGTCATCTATCTAGTCATCTAGTCATCTAGTCATCTAGTCATCTAGTCATCTAGTAATCTATCTAGTCATCTATCTAGTCATCTAGTAATCTATCTAGTCATCTAGTCATCTAGTCATCTAGTCATCTATCTAGTCATCTATCTAGTCATCTAGTCATCTAGTCATCTAGTAATCTATCTAGTCATCTATCTAGTCATCTAGTAATCTATCTAGTCATCTAGTCATCTAGTCATCTAGTCATCTAGTCATCTAGTCATCTAGTCATCTAGTCATCTAGTCATCTATCTAGTCATCTATCTAGTCATCTATCTAGTCATCTAGTCATCTAGTAATCTAGTAATCTATCTAGTCATCTATCTAGTCATCTAGTCATCTATCTAGTCATCTAGTCATCTATCTAGTCATCTAGTCATCTATCTAGTCATCTATCTAGACATCTAGTCATCTATCTAGTCATCTAGTCATCTATCTAGTCATCTATCTAGTCATCTAGTCATCTAACTAGTCATCTAGTCATCTAGTAATCTAGTAATCTATCTAGACATCTAGTCATCTAGTCATCTAGTCATCTATCTAGTCATCTAGTCATCTATCTAGTCATCTAGTCATCTAACTAGTCATCTAGTCATCTAGTAATCTAGTAATCTATCTAGACATCTAGTCATCTAGTCATCTAGTCATCTATCTAGTCATCTAGTCATCTATCTAGTCATCTAGTCATCTATCTAGACATCTAGTCATCTAGTCATCTAGTAATCTAGTAATCTATCTAGACATCTAGTCATCTAGTCATCTAGTCATCTAGTCTTCTAGTCATCTATCTAGTCATCTAGTCATCTATCTAGACATCTAGTCATCTAGTAATCTATCTAGACATCTAGTCATCTAGTCATCTAGTCATCTAGTCATCTATCTAGTCATCTAGTCATCTAGTCATCTATCTAGTCATCTAGTCATCTAGTCATCTAGTCATCTAGTCATCATCTAGTCATCTAGTCATCTAGTCATCTAGTCATCTAGTCATCTAGTCATCTAGTCATCTATCTAGTCATCTAGTCATCTAGTCATCTAGTCATCTATCTAGTCATCTAGTCATCTAGTCATCTATCTAGTCATCTAGTCATCTATCTAGTCATCTAGTCATCTAGTCATCTAGTAATCTATCTAGACATCTAGTCATCTAGTTATCTAGTCATCTATCTAGTCATCTATCTAGTCATCTAGTCATCTAGTCATCTATCTAGTCATCTATCTAGACATCTAGTCATCTATCTAGTAATCTATTCATCTAGTCATCTAGTCATCTAGTCATCTAGTCATCTATCTAGACATCTAGTCATCTATCTAGTCATCTAGTCATCTAGTCATCTAGTCATCTAGTCATCTAGTCATCTAGTCATCTAGCTAGTCATCTAGTCATCTATCTAGTCATCTAGACATCTAGTCATCTATCTAGTCATCTATCTAGTCATCTATCTAGTCATCTAGACATCTAGTCATCTATCTAGTCATCTATCTAGTCATCTAGACATCTAGTCATCTATCTAGTCATCTAGACATCTAGTCATCTGGTCATCTATCTAGACATCTAGTCATCTCTCTAGTCATCTAGTCATCTAGTCATCTAGTCATCTAGCTAGTCATCTAGTCATCTAGTCATCTATCTAGTCATCTAGTCATCTATCTAGACATCTAGTCATCTATCCAGACATCTAGTCATCTATCTAGTCATCTATCTAGTCATCTATCTAGTCATCTAGTCATCTAGTCATCTAGTCATCTAGTCATCTATCTAGTCATCTAGTCATCTATCTAGTCATCTAGTCATCTATCTAGTCATCTAGACATCTAGTCATCTATCTAGTCATCTATCTAGACATCTAGTCATCTAGTCATCTATCTAGACATCTAGTCATCTAGTCATCTAGTCATCTAGTCATCTAGTCATCTAGTCATCTAGTCATCTAGAAATCTAGTCATCTAGTCATCTAGTCATCTATCTAGTCATCTAGTCATCTAGTCATCTATCTAGTCATCTAGTCATCTATCTAGACATCTAGTCATCTATCTAGACATCTAGTCATCTATCTAGTCATCTATCTAGTCATCTATCTAGACATCTAGTCATCTATCTAGTCATCTAGTCATCTAGTCATCTAGTCATCTAGTCATCTAGTCATCTATCTAGTCATCTATCTAGTCATCTAGTCATCTAGTCATCTATCTAGTCATCTAGTCATCTATCTAGTCATCTAGTCATCTATCTAGTCATCTAGTCATCTAGTCATCTAGTCATCTATCTAGTCATCTAGTCATCTATCTAGTCATCTAGTCATCTATCTAGTCATCTATCTAGTCATCTAGTCATCTATCTAGTCATCTATCTAGTCATCTAGACATCTAGTCATCTAGTCATCTATCTATCCATCTAGTCATATATCTAGTCATATCTATCTAGTCATCTAGTCATCTATCTAGTCATCTATCTAGTCATCTAGTCATCTATCTAGTCATCTATCTAGTCATCTAGTCATCTATCTAGTCATCTATCTAGTCATCTAGTCATCTATCTAGTCATCTATCTAGTCATCTAGTCATCTATCTAGTCATCTAGTCATCTATATAGTCATCTAGTTATCTAGTCATCTAGTCATCTATCTAGTCATCTAGTCATCTTTCTAGTCATCTATCTAGTCATCTATCTAGTCATCTATCTAGTCATCTAGTCATCTATCTAGTCATCTAGTCATCTATCTAGTCATCTATCTAGTCATCTAGTCATCTATATAGTCATCTAGTTATCTAGTCATCTAGTCATCTATCTAGTCATCTAGTCATCTATCTAGTCATCTATCTAGTCATCTAGTCATCTAGTCATCTAGTCATCTATATAGTCATCTAGTTATCTAGTCATCTAGTCATCTAGTCATCTAGTCATCTAGTCATCTAGTCATCTATCTAGTCATCTATCTAGTCATCTAGTCATCTATATAGTCATCTAGTTATCTAGTCATCTAGTCATCTAGTCATCTAGTCATCTAGTCATCTATCTAGACATCTAGTCATCTATCTAGTTATCTAGTCATCTAGTCATCTATCTAGTCATCTATCTAGTCATCTAGTCATCTTTCTTGTCATCTATCTAGTCATCTAGTCATCTATCTAGTCATCTAGTTATCTAGTCATCTAGTCATCTAGTCATGTATCTAGACATCTAGTCATCTAGTCATCTATCTAGTCATCTAGTTATCTAGTCATCTATCTAGTCATCTAGTCATCTATCTAGTCATCTAGTTATCTAGTCATCTATCTAGACATCTAGTTATCTATCTAGTCATCTAGACATCTAGTCATTTTCAAGGACTTGCCAGTTCAGACCCTTTGGCAGTGGCTCCCATCAAAGCTTATACTCCTGCTGACACAATACACTTCCAATTTCCTTCGGAAGCCATTCTTGGATAGTTATCATTCGTCTCTGTAATTGGATTTAAATTCTGTTTTGTTTTTTTTATTCCACTTCTTGAGTCACAAGGAACAGCATCTGGGAATGGTTGACAGAGCTGAGAAACCGTGTGTGTGTGTGTGTGTGTGTGTGTGTGTGTGTGTGTGTGTGTGTGTGTGTCTGTGTGTGTGTGTGTGTGTGTGTGTGTGTGTGTGTGTGTGTGTGTGTGTGTGTGTGTGTGTGTGTGTGTGTGTGTGTGTGTGCATTGTGAGAGAGTTTAAAGGAAGAAACAGTGTCTGGAGAGATCAAATGGTATCATACACTTTAGCCAGGGCTTCAAGATAGGATTTCTTCTAAAAATCCCCATTGGGATCGATTTACTTCAGGTATGAGACAGATGTGACAAGCCAATCGAGATCAAGATTAAGATCAAGATTAGGATTAGGATTAAGATCAAAACCATTTTAAGTACTGTGCTCACTTGATAATACTTCAATTTAAACTACTAAATACAACAACAACTGATGCCTGGAGACTGGAAATACTACATCCTGTTGACAATCAACTGAATCTGATGGTTCAACTAAATCCTGATTATCTGCAGTTTATTTATTTTATTTTTATTTAACCTTTATTTAACTAGGCAAGTCACTTAAGAATAAATTCTTTTTTGCAATGACAGTCTACCAAAAGGCAAAAGGCCTCCTGCGGGGACGGGGGCTGGGATTTAAACAAATATATATAGGAAAAAACACATCCTGACAAGAGAGACAACACTACATAAAGAGAGACCTAAGACAACAACATAGCAAGGCAGCAACACATGACAACACAGCTTGGTTGCAACACAATATGACAACAACATGGTAGCAACACAACATGGCAGCAGCACAAAACATGGTACAAACATTATTGGGCCCAGACAACAGTACAAAGGACAAGAAGGTAGAGACAAAAAAACATCACGCAAAGCAGCCACAACTGTCAGTAAGAGTGTCCATGATTGAGTCTTTGAATGAAGAGATTGAAATAAAACGGACGAGTTTGAGTGTTTTTTGCAGATTGTTCCAGTCGCAAGCAGCAGCGAACTGAAAAGACAAGCGACCCAGGGATGTGTGTGCTTTGGGGACCTTTAACAGAATGTGACTGGCAGAACGGGTGTTGTATGTGGAGGATGAGGGCTGCAGTAGGTATCTCAGATGGGGGGGGGGGGGGGAGTGAGGCCTAAGAGGGTTTTATAAATAAGCATCAACCAGTGGGTTTTGTGACGGGTATACAGAGATGACCAGTTTACAGAGGAGTATAGAGTGCAGTGATGTGTTCTATAAGGAGCATTGGTGGCAAATCTGATGGCCGAATGGTAAAGAACATCTAGCCGCTCGAGAGCACCCTTACCTGCTGATCTATAAATTACGTCTCCGTAATCTAGCATGGGTAGGATGGTCATCTGAATCAGGGTTAGTTTGGCAGTTGGGGTGAAAGAGGAGCGATTACGAGAGGAAACCAAGTCTAAATATAACCTTAGCCTACAGCATTGATATGTGCTGAGAGAAGGACAGTGCACTGTCTAGCCATACTCCCAAGTACTTGAATGAGGTGACTACCTCGAGCTCTAAACCCTCAGAGGTAGTAATCACACCGGTGGGAAGAGGGGCATTATTCTTACCAAACCACATGACCTTTGTTTTGGAGGTGTTCAGAACAAGGTTAAGGGCAGAGAAAGCTTGTTGGACATTAAGAAAGCTTTGTTTTAGAGCATTTAACACAAAATCCAGGGAAGAGCCAGCTGAGTATAAGACTGTATAATTTGCATATAAATGGATGAGAGAGCTTCCTACTGATGGAGCTATGTTGTTCATGTAAATTCAGAAGAGCGTGGGGCCTTTGATCGTGCCTTGGGGTACTCCCTTGGTGACAGGCAGTGGCTGAGACAGCAGATGTTCTGACTTTATACACTGCGCTCTTTGAGAGAGGTAGTTATCAAACCAGGCCAAAGACCCCTCAGAGACACCAATACTCCTTAGCCGGCCCACAAGAATGGAATGGTCTACCGTATCAAAAGCTTTGGCCAAGTCAATAAAAATAGCAGCACAGCATTGCTTAGAATCAAGGGCAATTGTGACATCATTGAGGACCTTTTAAAGTTGCAGTGACACATCCATAACCTGAGCAGGAAACCAGATTGCATACCAGAGAGAATACTGTAGACATCAAGAAAGCCAGTCAGTTGATTAGTGACACATCCATAACCTGAGCAGGAAACCAGATTGCATACAAGAGAGAATACTATAGACATCAAGAAAGCCATTCAGTTGATTAGTGACACATTTTCTAACACTTTTGATACACAGGGAAAATGTTAAATTGGCCTATAACAGTTAGGATCAGCTTGATCTCCCCCTTTAAATAACGGATGCACCGTGGCTACCTTCCAAGCAATGGGAACCTCCCCAGAAAGGAGAGACAGGTTAAAAAGGTCAGAGATAGGCTTGGCGATGAACCTTAAAGAAGAAAGTGTCTAAACCATCTGACCCAGTTGGTTTTTGGGGGTCAAGTTTAAGGAGCTCCTTTAGCACCTCAGTGACTGCCTGCAGGGAGAAAATTTGTAGCAGGGGAGGGGAAAAAGAGGGAGGAGCATCGGGGATAGTCGCATTAGAAGAGGTGAGAGATGAGGAAATGTTGGACGGGCAAGGAGGCATGGCTGAGTCAAATAGGAATCCTGACTTAATGAAGTGGTGATTAAAGAGCTCAGCCATGTGCTTCTTGTCAGTAACAACCACATCATCAACATTAAGGGACATGGGCAGCTGTGAGGATGAGGGTTTATTCTCCAGGTCTTTTAAACGTTTTCCAGAACTTCTTGGGATCTGTTCAGTTAGTAAAGCATAACGCTTGCAACGGCATGATAGTGGGTTTGATTCCCGGGACCACCTGTACCTAAAAATGTATAAACGCAGGACTGCATATTAAATTAAAAAACAATTTATTATTATATTTAATGGCTCAATAGTCATGTTGAACCTTCCTTTTACTTAAACATGGTGTTTTCTCACAGTAAAGGTGAATTGACTGACGGGTGAAAACCCAAAGAGACCAAATGAAACTAAGATATGAACAACACAAAACAATCAGAGCTAATAAGCCCTGGCGAGAGCCACGTTCCCAGACCCACATAGTTTCCTCTGGCGGACCAGATGTGAGAGCAGAGAGGCTGCAACCGTTTATTCTCCAGGCACAGAATGGCTCCACTACGGGAGATGAGAGACGAGGAGAGGACCAACCCATGTGTTAATAACCTGGACCTGATATAAAACAAAACATCTTGTTTACACCAAACCTCCACAGTCTGTTCTGTTTTAACACTTCACACACCAAACCTTCACAGTCTGATTTGTTTAACATGCAGACAACGGCTAGGCTAGGCTAAAGCTAACAAGCTAACATGTAACACCTCTAGGTTAAGGTTAACACGCAGGTTCAGGCTAACTCCCCAAAGGATGCCACCTCCTGCCGTTGTGCCCTGGAGCAAAGCACTTAACCCCTGGACTGATCCAGCACTGCTGCTGACCCTGTCCTCTGACCTCTGTGTCTGTTTCGGAAGGGTACGGCATAAAGAAAAAATACCAATATTTGTTTCTCTATGACAGTAAACCATAAAGTAATCTTTATCACAGAATCAGGCAAGCTGGCAAGCAGAGCCAAATGTCATACCACCCTTGGCAAACTCAGACCATCACCCATTAACTGGTAATGTTTTAAGGAACCAGCGTTGTGAGCGCTGGCTGGTCCTGTGGCTGAGGGCGGCCCCTCTCTGACAGCCTGGTCCTGTGGCTGAGGGCTGCCCCACTCTGACAGCCTGGTCCTGTGGCTGAGGGATATCCCACTCTGACAGCCTGGTCCTGTGGCTGAGGGCTATCCCTCTCTGACAGCCTGGTCCTGTGGCTGAGGGCTGCCCCACTCTGACAGCCTGGTCCTGTGGCTGAGGGCTGCCCCTCTCTGACAGCCTGGTCCTGTGGCTGAGGGCTGCCCCTCTCTGACAGCCTGGTCCTGTGTCTGAGGGCTGCCCCTCTCTGACAGCCTGGTTCTGTGTCTGAGGGCTGCCCCACTTTGACAGCCTGGGTTTAGAATGTCTTTATTATTAACCTTGATGTCATAACATTTGTAGAGCATGATTGTAAAACCATCAAAAGACTTGGTAATCAACGCCTCAAACTTACAGACATGTGTGTGTGTGTGTGTGTGTGTGTGTGTGTGTGTGTGTGTGTGTGTGTGTGTGTGTGTGTGTGTGTGTGTGTTGAGCTGTGTGTCTAGCTGTGTGAGAGATGGTTTGTCTCAACTGTCCATCAGGGTTATTGGTGTTGAATGGTAGGGCCAAGTGGGGCCTCAGTCAAAGCTCCTGTCAGACTGCAGGGATAGTTGTTTCACTATACATGCTGGGAACTTCTGAGTGAGAGGGCAAGAAGAGAGGAGGAGGGAGAGGAAGGAAGGAAGGAAGGAAGGAACGAAGGAAGGAAGGAAGGAAGGAAGGAAGGAAGGAAGGAAGGAAGGAAGGAAGGAAGGAAGGAAGGAAGGAAGGAAGGAAGGAAGGAGAGGAAGAAGGGAGAGGAAGAAGGGAGAAGGGAGAGGGAGAAGGGAGAGGAAGAAAGGAGAGGGGAGAGGAAGAAGGGAGTGGAAGAAGGGAGAGGGGAGAAGAAGAGAGGAGAAGAAGAGAGGAGGGGGAAGGAAGGAAGGAAGGAGAGGAAGGAGAGGAAGAAGGGAGAGGAAGAGGAAGAGGAAGAAGGGAGAAGGGAGAAGGGAGAGGGAGAAGGGAGAGGAAGAGGGAGAAGGGAGAGGAAGAAGGGAGTGGAAGAAGGGAGAGGGGAGAAGGAGATCAGGGGGAAGGAAGAGAGGAGGAGGGAGAGGAAGAGAGGAGGAGAGACAGGAAGAGAGGAGGAGAGACAGGAAGAGAGGAGGAGGGAAGGAATGAAAGAAACAATAAATAGGACATGACGCTTACTACCAACGAGCAGCTGCAAGTCAGTCATAGATGGTGAAATGGAGCCATCATCAGTGAATCACAGTCACATTGCTGATCTATATGACTGGCTGATTAGAATAATGGTGTTAGTCACTACAGAAGCTATTCTGGGTGTCTCCAACACCATCAGCTCTACACCTGTTGTATATGGCGTATGTGACAAATAACATTTGATTTGAGTCTAAAGTAGAAGGGAGAGGAGACTGGAGTCTGAAGTAGCAGGGAGAGGAGACTGGAGTAGCAGGGAGAGGAGACTGGAGTAGCAGGGAGAGAAGACTGGAGTCTGAAGTAGCAGGGAGAGGAGACTGGAGTAGCAGGGAGAGGAGACTGGAGACTGGAGTAGCAGGGAGAGGAGACTGGAGACTGAAGTAGCAGGGAGAGGAGACTGGAGTAGCAGGGAGAGGAGACTGGAGTAGCAGGGAGAGGAGACTGGAGTAGCAGGGAGAGGAGACTGGAGTAGCAGGGAGAGGAGACTGGAGTAGCAGGGAGAGGAGACTGAAGTCTGAAGTAGCAGGGAGAGGAGACTGGAGTAGCAGGGAGAGGAGACTGGAGTAGCAGGGAGAGGAGACTGGAGTAGCAGGGAGAGGAGACTGGAGACTGGAGTAGGAGGGAGAGGAGACTGGAGACTGAAGTAGCAGGGAGAGGGGACTGGAGTAGCAGGGAGAGGAGACTGGAGTCTGAAGTAGCAGGGAGAGGAGACTGGAGACTGAAGTAGAAGGGAGAGGAGACTGGAGTAGCAGGGAGAGGAGACTGGAGTCTGAAGTAGCAGGGAGAGGAGACTGGAGTAGCAGGGAGTGGAGACTGGAGTCTGAAGTAGCAGGGAGAGGAGACTGGAGTAGCAGGGAGAGGAGACTGGAGTCTGAAGTAGCAGGGAGAGGAGACTGGAGTAGCAGGGAGAGGAGACTGGAGTAGCAGGGAGAGGAGACTGGAGACTGGAGTAGGAGGGAGAGGAGACTGGAGACTGAAGTAGCAGGGAGAGGAGACTGGAGTAGCAGGGAGAGGAGACTGGAGTAGCAGGGAGAGAAGACTGGAGTCTGAAGTAGCAGGGAGAGGAGACTGGAGTAGCAGGGAGAGGAGACTGGAGTAGCAGGGAGAGGAGACTGGAGACTGGAGTAGCAGGGAGAGGAGACTGGAGACTGAAGTAGCAGGGAGAGGAGACTGGAGTAGCAGGGAGAGGAGACTGGAGTAGCAGGGAGAGGAGACTGGAGTAGCAGGGAGAGGAGACTGGAGTAGCAGGGAGAGGAGACTGGAGTAGCAGGGAGAGGAGACTGAAGTCTGAAGTAGCAGGGAGAGGAGACTGGAGTAGCAGGGAGAGGAGACTGGAGTAGCAGGGAGAGGAGACTGGAGTAGCAGGGAGAGGAGACTGGAGACTGGAGTAGGAGGGAGAGGAGACTGGAGACTGAAGTAGCAGGGAGAGAGGACTGGAGTAGCAGGGAGAGGAGACTGGAGTCTGAAGTAGCAGGGAGAGGAGACTGGAGACTGAAGTAGAAGGGAGAGGAGACTGGAGTAGCAGGGAGAGGAGACTGGAGTCTGAAGTAGCAGGGAGAGGAGACTGGAGTAGCAGGGAGTGGAGACTGGAGTCTGAAGTAGCAGGGAGAGGAGATTGGAGTAGCAGGGAGAGGAGACTGGAGTCTGAAGTAGCAGGGAGAGGAGACTGGAGTAGCAGGGAGAGGAGACTGGAGTAGCAGGGAGAGGAGACTGGAGACTGGAGTAGGAGGGAGAGGAGACTGGAGACTGAAGTAGCAGGGAGAGGAGACTGGAGACTGAAGTAGAAGGGAGAGGAGACTGGAGTAGCAGGGAGAGGAGACTGGAGACTGAAGTAGCAGGGAGAGGAGACTGGAGACTGAAGTAGCAGGGAGAGGAGACTGGAGTAGCAGGGAGAGGAGACTGGAGTAGCAGGGAGAGGAGACTGGAGACTGAAGTAGCAGGGAGAGGAGACTGGAGACTGAAGTAGCAGGGAGAGGAGACTGGAGTCTGAAGTAGCAGGGAGAGGAGACTGGAGACTGAAGTAGCAGGGAGAGGAGACTGGAGACTGAAGTAGCAGGGAGAGGAGACTGAAGTAGCAGGGAGAGGAGACTGGAGACTGGAGTAGCAGGGAGAGGAGACTGGAGTAGCAGGGAGAGGAGACTGGAGTAGCAGGGAGAGGAGACTGGAGACTGAAGTAGCAGGGAGAGGAGACTGGAGTAGCAGGGAGAGGGGACTGGAGACTGAAGTAGCAGGGAGAGGAGACTGGAGTAGCAGGGAGAGGAGACTGGAGACTGAAGTAGCAGGGAGAGGAGACTGGAGTAGCAGGGAGAGGAGACTGGAGTAGCAGGGAGAGGAGACTGGAGACTGAAGTAGCAGGGAGAGGAGACTGGAGACTGAAGTAGCAGGGAGAGAAGACTGGAGTAGCAGGGAGAGGAGACTGGAGTAGCAGGGAGAGGAGACTGGAGACTGAAGTAGCAGGGAGAGGAGACTGGAGACTGAAGTAGCAGGGAGAGAAGACTGGAGTAGCAGGGAGAGGAGACTGGAGACTGAAGTAGCAGGGAGAGGGGACTGGAGTCTGAAGTAGCAGGGAGAGGAGACTGGAGTAGCAGGGAGAGGAGACTGGAGTCTGAAGTAGCAGGGAGAGGAGACTGGAGTAGCAGGGAGAGGAGACTGGAGACTGGAGTAGCAGGGAGAGGAGACTGGAGTAGCAGGGAGAGAGTTGGGAGAGGGGACTGGAGTAGTAGGGAGAGGAGACGGGAGTAGCAGGGAGAGGAGACTGGAGTAGCAGGGAGAGGAGACTGGAGTAGCAGGGAGAGGAGACTGGAGACTGAAGTAGCAGGGAGAGGGGACTGGAGTCTGAAGTAGCAGGGAGAGGAGACTGGAGTAGCAGGGAGAGGAGACTGGAGTCTGAAGTAGCAGGGAGAGGAGTCTGAAGTAGCAGGGAGAGGAGACTGGAGACTGGAGTAGCAGGGAGAGGAGACTGGAGTAGCAGGGAGAGAGTTGGGAGAGGGGACTGGAGTAGTAGGGAGAGGAGACGGGAGTAGCAGGGAGAGGAGACTGGAGTAGCAGGGAGAGGAGACTGGAGTAGCAGGGAGAGGAGACTGGAGTCTGAAGTAGCAGGGAGAGGAGACTGGAGTCTGAAGTCGCAGGGAGAGGAGACTGGAGACTGGAGTAGCAGGGAGAGGAGACTGGAGTAGCAGGGAGAGGAGACTGGAGTCTGAAGTAGCAGGGAGAGGAGACTGGAGTAGCAGGGAGAGGAGACTGGAGTCTGAAGTAGCAGGGAGAGGAGACTGGAGTAGCAGGGAGAGGAGACTGGAGACTGAAGTAGCAGGGAGAGGAGACTGGAGTAGCAGGGAGAGGAGACTGGAGACTGAAGTCGCAGGGAGAGGAGACTGGAGTAGCAGGGAGAGGAGACTGGAGTAGCAGGGAGAGGAGACTGGAGACTGGAGTAGCAGGGAGAGGAGACTGGAGACTGAAGTAGCAGGGAGAGGAGACTGGAGTCTGACGTAGCAGGGAGAGGAGACTGGAGACTGAAGTAGCAGGGAGAGGAGACTGGAGTCTGACGTAGCAGGGAGAGGAGACTGGAGTAGCAGGGAGAGGAGACTGGAGTCTGACGTAGCAGGGAGAGGAGACTGGAGTAGCAGGGAGAGGAGACTGGAGTAGCAGGGAGAGGAGACTGGAGTAGCAGGGAGAGGAGACTGGAGTAGCAGGGAGAGGAGACTGGAGACTGAAGTAGCAGGGAGAGGAGACTGGAGTCTGAAGTAGCAGGGAGAGGAGACTGGAGTAGCAGGGAGAGGAGACTGGAGACTGAAGTCGCAGGGAGAGGAGACTGGAGTAGCAGGGAGAGGAGACTGGAGACTGAAGTCGCAGGGAGAGGAGACTGGAGACTGAAGTCGCAGGGAGAGGAGACTGGAGTAGCAGGGAGAGGAGACTGGAGTAGCAGGGAGAGGAGACTGGAGACTGAAGTAGCAGGGAGAGGAGACTGGAGACTGAAGTAGCAGGGAGAGAAGACTGGAGTAGCAGGGAGAGGAGACTGGAGTAGCAGGGAGAGGAGACTGGAGTAGCAGGGAGAGGAGACTGGAGTCTGAAGTAGCAGGGAGAGGGGACTGGAGTAGCAGGGAGAGGAGACTGGAGTAGCAGGGAGAGGAGACTGGAAACTGAAGTAGCAGGGAGAGGAGACTGGAGTCTGAAGTAGCAGGGAGAGGAGACTGGAGTAGCAGGGAGAGGAGACTGGAGTAGCAGGGAGAGGAGACTGGAGACTGAAGTAGTAAGTCACTACAGTGGAGGTTTGGTGTGTGAAGTGTTAAACAGAGCAGACTGTGGAGGTTTGGTGTGTGAAGTGTTTACCCTTAGCCTACAATTTCCGCAGACCAGCTGAAATCTAATGAACATAATAAAAACCTCCATATATAAATCCGTCTGTTTAATCTTACGCTGACTGTTGGGCTAGCCTGGCGGTTGTGAAGTACACACAAAGAAAGTAAAAGCTGAGCGCCGATGTGTGTTGTGGGGAAACATGTGGTCCGTCAGCTGTGTGCGTGGCTGCCTGTTCTCCACTCATCTCATCTCCGCGTTCCTTCACTTCTCATTCACTCCATAACGCTTGCAAGATCAATTAGGACCAGCAGGCAGCCTCTCTCTCTCCTCCTCGAGGCGTTGGCACGCTGGCTGCAAACAACTTTGATTTTCTACTATCAAAAGTCCTTTTTAAATTCCCTTTGAAAATAAACATTTATGACCCTCAGAGTTTCTCTTTCACGCTAAATATTTGGTTAAATATTTCACTCTACTTTCATCTAAGAACGCCCTGTTACTCTACCTCCCCCTACCTTACTTCAGCTAAGAAAGCCCTGTTACTTCACCCTCCCCTGCCTTACTTCAGCTAAGAAAGCCCTGTTACTCTACCTCCCCCTACCTTACTTCAGCTATGAAAGCCCTCTTACTCTACCTCCCCCTACCTTACTTCAGCTATGAAAGCCCTGTTACTTCACCCTCCCCTGCTTTGCCCCCTTTTCCTTATACTTTTACTCAGATATTTCTAGAAAATGGGGACTTGTTTAGAGGTGACACCCATAGATATAGAATCAGAAACATTGACTTAAATATAAATTCCCGTTGTAGTAATTCTATGTTTTATGATTCCATCTGCGGGAGACCGGGATACAAGGATCTGTCTCCTTTCTTAGGCGTTGTCCTCTTCGCGCTCCAGAAGCTGAGCCCAGATCCTGGCTGGTGTTGTGTTACACCGTGCCCTCCCAATAAAGGCAGACATGCAGGCGTCAAAAGCGCACAGAGAGGGTTGAATCAGTGACCCAGTAGAAGAATGAAAATATCCTGGGGTGACAGGGGGCATGAAAGAGACGGGGATCTGAAGACTGATCCACCACTTCCTCTAGCGGAAGAGCTCATGGGAAACGTGCTGACAGAATAGGCAACAGACGTTGTTCTGCTTTGTGTGTGTGTGTGTATTTGCGTGCGTGCGTGTGTGTGTGTATTTGCGTGTGTCTGCTAGCCCGTGAAGGTAGCTCAGTGCTCGCCGACACAGTAGTCTACTCTAGAGATTACTTAATGAGGCATTAACACGGCAACAACAAGACCAGCTCCATCCCTTTTCACTGGTATTCTCTCCCTGACTGAGTCTGTAATATCAACATGTTTCAAAAGACCAACATAGTCCCTGCGCCCCCCAAAGAAATAGGCAAAGGTAACATGCCTAAATGGCTAGCACGTCGGTGGACATGAAGTGTTTTGAAAGGTTGGTCAAGGCTCATATGAACACCATCATCCCAGAAACCCTAGACCCACTCCAATACGCATACCGCCCCAATAGATCCACAGATGATGCAATCTCTACTGCACTCTACACTGCCCTTTCCCACCTGGACAAAAGGAACATCTATGTGAGAATGCTATTCATTGACCATAGTTCAGCGTTCAACACCATAGTACCCACAAAGCTAAGGACCCTGGGACTAAACACCTCCCTCTGCAATTGGATCCTGGACTTCCTGACGGGCCACCCCCAGGAGATAAAGGTTTTATTTAACCTTTATATAACTTGGCAAGTCAGTTAAGAACAAATTTTTATTTTCAATCACCGGATGTTGGCCAGGTGGGACGGTAACGTCCCAATGATCCGCAAGACAACTAGATGTGGGGAGTTCCTTACTAATCAGTGACCTTAACACCAAGACAACTAGATGTGGGGATTTCCTAAAGTTTCCAAAACTGTTAAAATAATGTCTGTGAAAATAACAGAACTGGTATGGCAGGTGAAAACCCGAGGACAATCCATCCATAATTTTTTTCTTCTTCAGCTCACCACTGATTACAATGGCTGGGAATGGGAATATAAAAGGAAGACCTCCCAGATTGCAGTTCCAGGGGCTTCCACTAGATGTCAACAGTCTAGAAAGAGTTTCAGGCTTGTTTTTTGAAAAATAAGCTAGAATTTGTAGTTTTTCTAAGTGGCTCCCATTTTGGCTGTAGTGTTTGTTGCGCGTTTCGGTGAGGGCGTGCACTTCGTTATTTATCTCCGGTAATGGTCTCCGGTATTCTCCGTCTTAAATGTTATCGTTTATTTACATATTAGGGTACCTGAGGATTGATTAGGAACGTTGTTTGATATGTTTGGAAGAAGTTTATTGGTAAATTACGGGATTCATTTGTATGCATTTTGAACGAGGGAAACCGGTGGATTTCTGAGTGAAGCGCGCCAATGAAACTTACTTTTTTGGGATATAAAGAAGGACTTTATCGAACAAAAGGACCGTTTGTTATGTAGCTGGGACCCTTGTGATTGCAACCAGATGACGATCTTCAAAGGTAAGTGATTTATTTTATCGCTATTTCTGACTTTCGTGACGCCTCTGCTTGGTTGGAAATGTTTGTAATGCTTTTGTCTGCGGGGCGCTGTCCTCAGATAATCGCATGGTGTGCTTTCGCCGTAAAGCCTTTTTGAAATCTGACACAGCGGCTGGATTAACAAGAAGTTAAGCTTTTATCTGATGTATGACACTTGTATTTTCATGAATGTTTAACCTGTTATGGATAGGGGGCAGTATTTTCACGGCCGGATAAAAAACGTACCCGATTTAATCTGATTATTACTCCTGCCCAGAAACTAGAATATGCATATAATTATTAGCTTTAGATAGAAAACACTCCAAAGTTTCTAAAACTGTTTGAATGGTGTCTGTGAGTATAACAGAACTCATATGGCAGGCCAAAACCTGAGAAGATTCCAAACAGGAAGCGCCCTCTCTGACCATTTCTTTGCCTTCTTGATCATCTCTAACCAAAAACAGGGGATCTCTGGCATGACGTGCATTTTCTAACGCTCCCATAGGCTCTCAGAAGGCGCCAGAAATTTGAATCGTGGCTTTGGAGCCCCAGGCTGAAACACATTAGCGCCTTTTGTAAGTGGTCTATCAGTGGACAATGAGACTGGATGGGCGCGCACGGGCGTGCAGTGGCCGACTCCATTTTGACTTTCTTTCGTTTTGAACGTATACAGGTTATTCCCGGTCGGAATATTATCGCTTTTTTACGAGAAAAATAGCATAAAAATTGATTTTAAACAGCGGTTGACATGCTTCGAAGTACGGTAATGGAATATTTAGAATTTTTTTGTCACGAAATGCGCCGTGCGCGTGACCCTTATTTACCTTTCGGATAGTGACCTGAACGCACGAACAAAACGCCTCTGTTTGGATATAACGATGGATTATTTGGGACCAAAACAACATTTGTTATTGAAGTAGAAGTCCATTCTGACGAAGACACCAAAGGTAATCAAACTTTTCTAATAGTAAATCGGAGTTTGGTGAAGGCTAAACTTGCTGGGTGTCTAAATAGCTAGCCCTGTGATGGCTGGGCTATGTACTCAGAATATTGCAAAATGTGCTTTCACCGAAAAGCTATTTTAAAATCGGACATATCGAGTGCATAGAGGAGTTCTGTATCTATAATTCTTAAAATAATTGTTATGTTTTTTGTGAACGTTTATCGTGAGTAATTTAGTAAATTCACTGGAAGTTTGCGGGGGGTATGCTAGTTCTGAACGTCACATGCTAATGTAAAAAGCTGTTTTTTGATATAAATATGAGCTTCATTGAACAAAACATGCATGTATTGTATAACATAATGTCCTAGGATTGTCATCTGATGAAGATCATCAAAGGTTAGTGCTGCATTTAGCTGTGGTTTGGGTTTATGTGACATTATATGCTAGCTTGAAAAATGGGTGTCTGATTATTTCTGGCTGGGTACTCTGCTGACATAATCTAATGTTTTGCTTTCGTTGTAAAGCCTTTTTGAAATCGGACAGTGTGGTTAGATTAACGAGAGTCTTGTCTTTAAAATGGTGTAAAATAGAAATATGTTTGAGAAATTGAAGTTTTGGGATTTTTGAGGAGTTTGTATTTCGCGCCACGCCCACCATTGGATAATGGAGCAGGTAATGTAGCGGAACGTCTAGATGTAAGAGGTTAAAACTTCTTCAGGATCGGTGGGTCCCCCACAGGACGGTTTAGCTAATGTAGGCTAATGTGATTAGCATGAGGTTGTAAGTAACAAGAACATTTCCCAGGACATAGACATATCTGATATTGACAGAAAGCTTAAATTCTTGTTAATCTAACTGCACTGTCCAATTTACAGTAGCTATTACAGTGAAATAATACCATGCTATTGTTTGAGGAGAGTGCACAGTTAGGAACTTGACATTTTTTAAATAAACCAATTAGGCACATTTAGACAGTCTTGATACAACATTTTGAACAGAAATGCAATTGTTCATTGGATCAGCCTAAAACTTTGCACATACACCGCTGCCATCTAGTGGCCAAAATCTCAATTGCACCTGGGCTGTAATAATACATTATGGCCTTTCTCTTGCATTTCAAAGATGATGGTACAACATTTTTTTTTTAAAAGGTTGGTTTTTCTTTGTATTTTCTTTTACCAGATCTATTGTGTTATATTCTCCAACATTTATCTCACATTTCCACAAAGTGTTTCCTTTCAAATGGTATCAAGAATATGCATATCCTTGCTTCAGGGCCTGAGCCTACAGGCAGTTAGATTTGGGTATGTCATTTTAGGCGAAAATTTTATGAAAGGGGCGGATACTTCTTAAGACCTAGACAACTAGGCGTGGGGAGTTCCTTATTAGTCACTGACCTTAATTCCTCAATCAAGTACAAGGAAGAAGCAAAAAACCCATAGACACTCGGCACTCAGTGGAATGAGTTTGATACGTGATTTAACATGACCAATCTGATAAGAAGACCTCTGAGCCACTGATCCCAGAGCTGTGAGGAGACTTCTGAGCCACTGATCCCAGAGCAGTGAGAAGACCTCTGAGCCACTGATCCCAGAGCTGTGAGAAGACTTCTGAGCCACTGATCCCAGAGCTGTGAGAAGACCTCTGAACCACTGATCCCAGAGCTGTGAGAAGACCACTGAGCCACTGATCCCAGAGCTATGAGACCTCTGAGCCACTGATCCCAGAGCTGTGAGAAGACCTCTGAGCCACTGATCCCAGAGCTGTGAGAAGACCTCTGAGCCACTGATCCCAGAGCTGTGAGAAGACCTCTGAGCCACTGATCCCAGAGCAGTGAGAAGACCTCTGAGCCACTGATCCCAGAGCTGTGAGAAGACTTCTGAGCCACTGATCCCAGAGCTGTGAGAAGACCTCTGAACCACTGATCCCAGAGCTGTGAGAAGACATCTGAGCCACTGATCCCAGAGCTATGAGACCTCTGAGCCACTGATCCCAGAGCTGTGAGAAGACCTCTGAGCCACTGATCCCAGAGCTGTGAGAAGACCTCTGAGCCACTGATCCCAGAGCTGTGAGAAGACCTCTGAGCCACTGATCCCAGAGCTGTGAGAAGACCTCTGAGCCACTGATCCCAGAGCTGTGAGAAGACCTCTAAGCCACTGATCCCAGAGCTTTGAGGAGTGTTGCTTCATTACCGAGTCATCATAACTACTGTAGACAGCTCTTATCATGACATTACTACTGCCCCATGACATTACTACTGAACCATGACATTACTACTGCCCCATGACATTACTACTGCTTCATGACATTACTACTGCCCCATGACATTACTACTGCCCCATGACATTACTATTGCCCCATGACATTACTACTGCCCCATGACATTACTACTGAACCATGACATTACTACTGCCCCATGACATTACTACTGAACCATGACATTACCACTGAACCATGACATTACTACTGCCCCATGACATTACTACTGCCCCATGACATTACTACTGCCCCATGACATTACTACTGCCCCATGACATTACTACTGCCCCATGACATTACTACTGAACCATGACATTACTACTGCCCCATGACATTACTACTGAACCATGACATTACTACTGCCCCATGACATTACTACTGAACCATGACATTACCACTGAACCATGACATTACCACTGAACCATGACATTACTACTGAACCATGACATTACTACTGAACCATGACATTACTACTGAACCATGACATTACTACTGCCCCATGACATTACTACTGAACCATGACATTACCACTGAACCATGACATTACCGCTGAACCATGACATTACTACTGAACCATGACATTACTACTGAACCATGACATTACTACTGCCCCATGACATTACTACTGCCCCATGACATTACTACCGAACCATGACATTACTACTGAACCATGACATTAGTACTGAACCATGACATTACTACTGAACCATGACATTACTACTGAACCATGACATTACTACTGAACCATGACATTACCACTGAACCATGACATTACCACTGAACCATGACATTACTACTGAACCATGACTTTACTACTGAACCATGACATTACTACTGCCCCATGACATTACTACTGCCCCATGACATTACTACTGCCCCATGACATTACTACTGCCCCATGACATTACCACTGAACCATGACATTACTACTGAACCATGACATTACTACTGAACCATGACATTACTACTGAACCATGACATTACTACTGAACCATGACATTACTACTGAACCATGACATTACTACTGCCCCATGACATTACTACTGCCCCATGACATTACTCCTGCCCTGTGACATTACCACTGAACCATGACATTACTACTGAACCATGACATTACCACTGAACCATGACATTACTACCGAACCATGACATTACCACTGAACCATGACATTACCGCTGAACCATGACATTACTATTGCCCCATGACATTACTACTGAACCATGACATTACTACTGCCCCATGACATTACTACTGAACCATGACATTACTACTGCCCCATGACATTACTACTGAACCATGACATTACTACTGCCCCATGACATTACTACTGAACCATGACATTACCACTGAACCATGACATTACTACTGAACCATGACATTACTACTGAACCATGACATTACTACTGCCCCATGACATTACTACTGAACCATGACATTACCACTGAACCATGACATTACCGCTGAACCATGACATTACTACTGAACCATGACATTACTACTGAACCATGACATTACTACTGCCCCATGACATATCTACTGCCCCATGACATTACTATTGCCCCATGACATTACTACTGAACCATGACATTACTACTGAACCATGACATTAGTACTGAACCATGACATTACTACTGAACCATGACATTACTACTGAACCATGACATTACTACTGAACCATGACATTACCACTGAACCATGACATTACCACTGAACCATGACATTACTACTGAACCATGACTTTACTACTGAACCATGACATTACTACTGCCCCATGACATTACTACTGCCCCATGACATTACTACTGCCCCATGACATTACCACTGAACCATGACATTACTACTGAACCATGACATTACCACTGAACCATGACATTACTACTGAACCATGACATTACTACTGAACCATGACATTACTACTGCCCCATGACATTACTACTGAACCATGACATTACTACTGAACCATGACATTACTACTGAACCATGACATTACTACTGCCCCATGACATTACCACTGAACCATGACATTACCACTGAACCATGACATTACCACTGAACCATGACATTACTACTGAACCATGACATTACTACTGAACCATGACATTACTACTGAACCATGACATTACTACTGCCCCATGACATTACTACTGCCCCATGACATTACCACTGAACCATGACATTAATACTGAACCATGACATTACCACTGATCCATGACATTACTACTGCCCCATGACATTACTACTGCCCCATGACATTACTCCTGCCCTGTGACATTACCACTGAACCATGACATTACTACTGAACCATGACATTACCACTGAACCATGACATTACCTAATGCACCATGACATTACTACTGCCCCATGACATTACTACTGCCCCATGACATTACTCCTGCTCCATGACATTACTACTGCCCCATGACATTACTACTGCCCCATGACATTACTCCTGCCCTGTGACATTACCACTGAACCATGACATTACTACTGAACCATGACATTACCACTGAACCATGACATTACCTAATGCACCATGACATTACTACTGAACCATGACATTACCACTGAACCATGACATTACTACTGAACCATGACATTACTACTGAACCATGACATTACTACTGAACCATGACATTACTACTGCCCCATGACATTACTACTGCCCCATGACATTACTCCTGCCCTGTGACATTACCACTGAACCATGACATTACTACTGAACCATGACATTACCACTGAACCATGACATTACTACCGAACCATGACATTACCACTGAACCATGACATTACCGCTGAACCATGACATTACTATTGACCCATGACATTACTACTGAACCATGACATTACTACTGCCCCATGACATTACTACTGAACCATGACATTACTACTGCCCCATGACATTACTACTGAACCATGACATTACTACTGCCCCATGACATTACTACTGAACCATGACATTACCACTGAACCATGACATTACTACTGAACCATGACATTACTACTGAACCATGACATTACTACTGCCCCATGACATTACTACTGAACCATGACATTACCGCTGAACCATGACATTACCGCTGAACCATGACATTACTACTGAACCATGACATTACTACTGAACCATGACATTACTACTGCCCCATGACATATCTACTGCCCCATGACATTACTATTGCCCCATGACATTACTACTGAACCATGACATTACTACTGAACCATGACATTAGTACTGAACCATGACATTACTACTGAACCATGACATTACTACTGAACCATGACATTACTACTGAACCATGACATTACCACTGAACCATGACATTACCACTGAACCATGACATTACTACTGAACCATGACTTTACTACTGAACCATGACATTACTACTGCCCCATGACATTACTACTGCCCCATGACATTACTACTGCCCCATGACATTACTACTGCCCCATGACATTACCACTGAACCATGACATTACTACTGAACCATGACATTACCACTGAACCATGACATTACTACTGAACCATGACATTACTACTGAACCATGACATTACTACTGAACCATGACATTACTACTGCCCCATGACATTACTACTGAACCATGACATTACTACTGAACCATGACATTACTACTGAACCATGACATTACTACTGCCCCATGACATTACCACTGAACCATGACATTACCACTGAACCATGACATTACCACTGAACCATGACATTACTACTGAACCATGACATTACTACTGAACTATGACATTACTACTGAACCATGACATTACTACTGCCCCATGACATTACTACTGCCCCATGACATTACTACTGCCCCATGACATTACTCCTGCCCTGTGACATTACCACTGAACCATGACATTACTACTGAACCATGACATTACCACTGAACCATGACATTACCTAATGCACCATGACATTACTACTGCCCCATGACATTACTACTGCCCCATGACATTACTCCTGCCCCATGACATTACTACTGCCCCATGACATTACTACTGCCCCATGACATTACTCCTGCCCTGTGACATTACCACTGAACCATGACATTACTACTGAACCATGACATTACCACTGAACCATGACATTACCTAATGCACCATGACATTACTACTGCACACACACAAACAAACTCCTCTATGCCCCGTGGAGAGCAGAGTCGTGCAAATGTGTTGAGTGTCTGACCTGACGACAACACATCAGGAAGAAAAAAAAAGCAGAGTCTAAAAGTTATTTATTCATTATTTACGAGCCTTCTTTTCTGAATGATTTATTCACACGGGGCAGCTCGACTTGGTTAGGAGACAGACACAGAGAGACGTTGACTGCATACCAAATGGCACACTTTTTCCTTACATAGCGTTTAACTTTTATCCAGGGCCCATGTAGGAATAGGCTGTCATTTGTGAGGCGGACACCGAATCATATTGCTCCTGCTTAGTCATCCGTGTGTACCCACAGTTCTCTTCTTCCGTGAGCCATTACAGACTTTACTATAATGTCTAAGATCACCACAAATTCCCTCAAATGTTCCAAAAAAACAATTGATTTTTTGTGTCTGTTTGATTTGAATGAAAGGTATCTAGGGCTGTGTGATATGCAGTACGGTGAGCCGGTGTTGTGGTAAAGATTCATAAGGAGATAGTTATACTCTTATTTTTTGACCGATTTTTGATTAATCAAAGATTCAATTCAAACAAAATAAGAAATTATATTTAATTATAGTGTCCCGTCATCCTGCTCCTTTAAACAAGGGCCAACACGCACAAGATCACTGCATATGGAGCTACTCTAAAACACAATCAGAGCTGTCTGGCTGTCTGGCTGTCTGGCTGTCTGGTTGTCTGGTTGTCTGGCTGCCTGATTGTCTGGCTGTCTGGTTGTCTGGTTGTCTGGCTGATTGTCTGGCTGCCTGATTGTCTGGTTGTCTGGCTGGCTGGTTGTCTGGTTGTCTGGCTGGTCATCTGGTTGTCTGGCTGGTCATCTGGTTGTCTGGCTGGTTGTCTGGCTGTCTGGTTATCTTGCTGTCTGGCTGGTTGTCTGGTTATCTTGCTGTCTGTCTGGTTGTCTGTCTGTCTGGTTGTCTGTCTGTCTGGTTGTCTGGTTGTCTGTCTGTCTGGCTGGCTGTCTGGCTGTCTGTCTGGCTGGCTGTCTGGCTGTCTGTCTGGTTGTCTGGTTTGTTGTCTGGTTGTCTGGTTGTCTGGCTGCCTGATTGTCTGGTTGTCTGGCTGCCTGATTGTCTGGCTGGTCATCTGGTTGTCTGGCTGATTGTGTGGCTGCCTGATTGTCTGGCTGGTCATCTGGTTGTCTGGCTGCCTGATTGTCTGGTTGTCTGGCTGGTCATCTGGTTGTCTGGCTGGTTGTTTGATTGTCTGGCTGTCTGTCTGTCTGGCTGGCTGTCTGGTTGTCTGGCTGGTTGTCTGGTTGTCTGGCTGGTTGTCTGGTTGTCTGGTTGCCTGGTTGTCTGGCTGTCTGTCTGTCTGGCTGGCTGTCTGGTTGTCTGGCTGGTTGTCTGGTTGCCTGGTTGTCTGGCTGTCTGGTTTCCCATTAAACATTTGTCTTCTTATTGTTTATCTATAGTATCCAGCTTACTGAGTCTATGCAAGCCCACCTTGCTCCAGCTCTACAGTATCCAGCCTTACTGAGTTAACCCACCTTGCCCCGGCTCTACAGTATCCAGCCTTACTGAGTTAACTCACCTTGCCCCAACTCTACAGTATCCAGCCTTACTGAGTTAACCCACCTTGCCCCAACTCTACAGTATCCAGCCTTACTGAGTGAGCCCACCTTGCCCCGACCCTACAGTATCCAGCCTTACTGAGTGAACCCACCTTTATCCGGCTCTACAGTATCCAGCCTTACTGAGTGAACCCACCTTGCCCCAACCCTACAGTATCCAGCCTTACTGAGTTAACCCACCTTGCCCCAACTCTACAGTATCCAGCCTTACTGAGTTAACCCACCTTGCCCCGACCCTACAGTATCCAGCCTTACTGAGTGAACCCACCTTGAGAGAGAACCGTTAACACAGGGATTACGATAGAGAAATGTAAGAGTAGACAGCAGACAAATGTAACCTACTCTATGTACAGTACTGTATTAGAATGACACATTGTTGTCTAGTCTAGACTCAAGGCAGTACCATAACCAGAAAGACATCATTGTGTCCATATTTAATGTGTTTAGACTCAACCACGTCCACAGAAGAGAAGTGGAATTATTGTGTTTTGTGTTCACTTTGGGGTAATGTTAGCTGCCTAATGTGTTTTGTGTTCACTTGGGGTAATGTTAGCTGCCTAATGTGTTTTGTGTTCACTTGGGGTAATGTTAGCTGCCTAATGTGTTTTGTGTTCACTTTGGGGTAATGTTAGCTGCCTAATGTGTTTTGTGTTCACTTTGGGGTAATGTTAGCTGCCTAATGTGTTTTGTGTTCACTTTGGGGTAATGTTAGCTGCCTAATGTGTTTTGTGTTCACTTGGGGTAATGTTAGCTGCCTAATGTGTTTTGTGTTCACTTTGGGGTAATGTTAGCTGCCTAATGTGTTTTGTGTTCACTTTGGGGTAATGTTAGCTGCCTAATGTGTTTTGTGTTCACTTTGGGGTAATGTTAGCTGCCTAATGTGTTTTGTGTTCACTTGGGGTAATGTTAGCTGCCTAATGTGTTTTGTGTTCACTTTGGGGTAATGTTAGCTGCCTAATGTGTTTTGTGTTCACTTTGGGGTAATGTTAGCTGCCTAATGTGTTTTGTGTTCACTTGGGGTAATGTTAGCTGCCTAATGTGTTTTGTGTTCACTTGGGGTAATGTTAGCTGCCTAATGTGTTTTGTGTTCACTTGGGGTAATGTTAGCTGCCTAATGTGTTTTGTGTTCACTTGGGGTAATGTTAGCTGCCTAATGTGTTTTGTGTTCACTTTGGGGTAATGTTAGCTGCCTAATGTGTTTTGTGTTCACCTGGGGTAATGTTAGCTGCCTAATGTGTTTTGTGTTCACTTGGGGTAATGTTAGCTGCCTAATGTGTTTTGTGTTCACTTTGGGTAATGTTAGCTGCCTAATGTGTTTTGTGTTCACTTGGGGTAATGTTAGCTGCCTAATGTGTTTTGTGTTCACTTGGGGTAATGTTAGCTGCCTAATGTGTTTTGTGTTCACTTTGGGTAATGTTAGCTGCCTAATGTGTTTTGTGTTCACTTGGGGTAATGTTAGCTGCCTAATGTGTTTTGTGTTCACTTGGGGTAATGTTAGCTGCCTAATGTGTTTTGTGTTCACTTGGGGTAATGTTAGCTGCCTAATGTGTTTTGTGTTCACTTGGGGTAATGTTAGCTGCCTAATGTGTTTTGTGTTCACTTGGGGTAATGTTAGCTGCCTAATGTGTTTTGTGTTCACTTGGGGTAATGTTAGCTGCCTAATGTGTTTTGTGTTCACTTGGGGTAATGTTAGCTGCCTAATGTGTTTTGTGTTCACTTTGGGTAATGTTAGCTGCCTAATGTGTTTTGTGTTCACTTGGGGTAATGTTAGCTGCCTAATGTGTTTTGTGTTCACTTGGGGTAATGTTAGCTGCCTAATGTGTTTTGTGTTCACTTGGGGTAATGTTAGCTGCCTAATGTGTTTTGTGTTCACTTTGGGTAATGTTAGCTGCCTAATGTGTTTTGTGTTCACTTGGGGTAATGTTAGCTGCCTAATGTGTTTTGTGTTCACTTGGGGTAATGGTAGCTGCCTAATGTGTTTTGTGTTCACTTTGGGGTAATGTTAGCTGCCTAATGTGTTTTGTGTTCACTTGGGGTAATGTTAGCTGCCTAATGTGTTTTGTGTTCACTTGGGGTAATGTTAGCTGCCTAATGTGTTTTGTGTTCACTTGGGGTAATGTTAGCTGCCTAATGTGTTTTGTGTTCACTTGGGGTAATGTTAGCTGCCTAATGTGTTTTGTGTTCACTTTGGGTAATGTTAGCTGCCTAATGTGTTTTGTGTTCACTTGGGGTAATGTTAGCTGCCTAATGTGTTTTGTGTTCACTTTGGGGTAATGTTAGCTGCCTAATGTGTTTTGTGTTCACTTGGGGTAATGTTAGCTGCCTAATGTGTTTTGTGTTCACTTGGGGTAATGTTAGCTGCCTAATGTGTTTTGTGTTCACTTGGGGTAATGTTAGCCGCCTAATGTGTTTTGTGTTCACTTGGGGTAATGTTAGCTGCCTAATGTGTTTTGTGTTCACTTTGGGGTAATGTTAGCTGCCTAATGTGTTTTGTGTTCACTTGGGGTAATGTTAGCTGCCTAATGTGTTTTGTGTTCACTTGGGGTAATGTTAGCTGCCTAATGTGTTTTGTGTTCACTTGGGGTAATGTTAGCTGCCTAATGTGTTTTGTGTTCATGAAATAGAGTTTGAGGATCTGGGGACCCATGCCAAATCTTTTCAGTCTCCTGAAGGGGAAAAGGCTTTGTCGTGCCCTCTTCACGTCTTGGTGTGTTTGGACCCTGATAGTTTGTTGGTGATGTGGACACCAAGGAACTTGAAACCCTCGACCCGCTCCACTTCAGCCCCGTCGATGTTAATGGGGGCCAGTTCGGCCCACCTTTTCCTATAGTCCACGATCAGCTCCTTTGTCTTGCTCACATTGAGGGAGAGGTTGTTGTCCTGGTACCACACTGCCAGGTCTCTGACCTCCTCCCTATAGGCCGTCTCATCGTTGTCGGTGATCAGGCCTACCCACTGTTGTGTCGTCAACAAACTTAATGATGGTGTTGGAGTCATGCTTGTCAGTAGTGCGTGAACAGGGAGTACAGGAGGGGACTAAACACGCATCCCTGAGGGGCCCCAGTGTTGAGGAACAGCGTGACAGATGTTATGTTGCCTACCCATACCACCTAGGGATGACCCGTCAGGAAGTAGCCTACACACACAGCACGACCCCTGCTAGAGCGTCACCTCTACCTCCTCTCCCTTGCTCTTTATCAGCTCCGGTTGTTAAAGTAACTTAAAAAATGGACTTTTCTGCTGCTTCCCTCACTCGGGTGGGATCGGACTGGATC
This sequence comes from Salmo trutta, assembly GCF_901001165.1. NCBI lineage: Eukaryota > Metazoa > Chordata > Actinopteri > Salmoniformes > Salmonidae > Salmo > Salmo trutta. Next base: position 2,898,180 of record NC_042976.1, on the reverse strand, counting down.
TGGATCTGGATCTGACCAAATCTATACCGAACGGGTATAGTTGTCCTCGGGTCCATTCGGAAGGGGTCTCTATATTTTACTTATTCATTTATGCATACTGTGTCCGGGTGGGAAAGCCCCAGGTCCATTTTAGAACGTGTCCAGGCCTTTAGAGTGAGGGAGAGAGGGACAGAGGGCGGAGAGAGAGAGGGGTGAGGAAGAGAAAGAAAGGGAGAGGGAGAGAGAAAGCGAGAGCAGTCAAATTCAGCCAGTGAGAGACTTTTAGAGAAATTGATCAATTGGGATCAATGGCTAAGAGGTATTAATAGGTAGCATTAATCCCATTCCTCACCTTTCCCTCCACATTGGAGGAACTTGAGCAGGACATAGATACACACTGGGGTGGCCAGGTGACCAGGGTCAGGGGTCAAAGTCCCACTATCAGACAGATCATTCACCAGACAGACACAGAGGCCAGATACACAGGGAGATATGAACAATTGACAATGAATTTAAATATATATATATATATAACTAAAGATGATATACAGTACCTGTAATCTAGAGTAAATAACAGTGGTTACGATTTGAGATAAGCTGAAAAATATGCAACACTCCAAGACTCAACGTTTATCTGAACTATTACTCTAATTTATAAATGGACAACTGTCACACCAGCCTCCGCTTTGGCTCCCCCTCCTGTCCATTTCAGGCGTTTGGCGTCACTGGCCTTCTAGCTGCTGCCGAACCTGCTGCTGGCAAACACCCTTCACTCATCAACCCCGGACTTGTCTCATCATCATTACACACACCTGGTTTCAAATCCCCACTCTATCACTGTATATATACTCCCTCTGTCATTTCTCTTTGTCGGTCATTGTATATGTGGCTTGATTTCCTGAGAGGAATCTCTCCTAGTATTTCCTGAGTACTTTATTATTTAGCACTTTGGGTTTCGTCCCGCTTTGGCAAGCCGCAATGAGGGCATCATGCTGGACCAGCTCATCGCCGTGGCCATACCCCTGGATAATCTCCTGCGTGCCGGTCATTGCCCATCCCAGGGGTTCGGTTCTCTCCCAGGAACCTCCAGTGAGACTGAGCCCATGGAAGTGGGCACAACAAACCTTCCCCCAGAGGAACGTCAACACCGCCGTCAAAAGGGTCTCTGCTCCTACTGCGGGGAGTCGGACCACCCCTAGAACACCTGTCCCAGAAGGAGAACCAGGCGAGGAAGCGACAGGCCAAGGAGCGCTCCTGCACCTTCCCAGGTAGGCGTGGACGTGCCTTGCTCCTCTCTGTCCACCCAGCCAGTCCTCCTTCCTGTCACATTCCCGGACTACCCTGGCCCCCCAATGAGTCCTGCCCTAGTGGACTTAGGTTCTGCAGGCAATTTCCTAGACCGGTCAGTGGCCTTATCATTACGCATTGCTCTAGTTCCTTTACAACCCCCTATCCCAGTCCATGCCCTAGACAACCGTTCCCTAGGAACAGGACTGGTGTGCCAGACCACGATTCCCATTTCCCTCACAGTTACTCACAACCACCATGAACGCATCACTTTCCTCATCTTAGGCTCTCCTGCACACCCCGTAGTTTTAGGTTTCTCCTCATTACAGGTGCATAACCCCAGGATGTGGTGGACAGAGAGGAGTTTGTTGGGTTGGTCGCAGGAGTGTCCGGGGAGGTGTCTATCTGTGCCACCTCCGTGGAAAGTCCGAACCAGGCCACCCACGTTCCTATCCTGGAGGAATACTGGGACCTACAGGTGGCTTTTTCGAAGACTCGTGCCACGTGCCTGTCCCCTCATCGCCCATGGGACTGCACTATCAACCTACTGCCTGGTTCTACCCTCTCGCGGGGCCACATCTACCCTCTCTCGCATGCAGAGACCGAAGCCATGGTGGTGTACGTCCAGGAGGTGCTGGCCCAAGGATTCCTCCATCTGTCCACCTCTCCGGCCTCCTCCAGCTTCTTTTTCATGAAGAAGGACGGAAGTGTACGTCCAGGAGGCGCTGGCCCAAGGATTCCTCCGTCCGTCCACATCTCCGGCCTCCTCCAGCTTCTTTTTCCTGAAGAAGAAGGAAGGAGATCTCTGCCCCTGTATCAATTACCGGACATTGAATAAGGCAACTGTTAAATTTAGTTATTCCCTGCCTCTCATACCCACTGTGATTGAACAGATGCACGGTGCTCAGTACTTTACCAAACTGGATTGACGTCGTGCCTACAACCTGGTGAGCATCAGAGAGGGGGATGAATGGAAGACCGCCTTCTGCACCAGCACCGGGCACTACGAATACAGAGTAATGCCCTACAGCCTGACAAATACACCCTCTGTGTTTCAATCCTTCATTAACGAGGTGTTTAGAGACATGTTGTGTCGCTGTGTAGTGGTGTACATAGACGACATCTTGGTGTACTCCCACTACACGCAAGCAACATTTCTCTCATGTCAGGTCTGTTTTGGAGAGGCTAATAGGGCATCGCCTAACCCGACAAGGTGGAGAAGTGCCTTTTCTTCCAGTAGGCAGTCTCCTTCCTGGGCTATCAGATATCCACCACAGGAGTGGAGATGGAAGAGCAGAGGGTCAGTGTAGTACGGTCGTGGCCTGTTCCATCCAACATAAAGGCGGTGCAGCGCTTCCTAGGTTTTGCCAACTATTTCAGGTGCTTCATTAGGAGTTTCAACACAGTGGTGGCCCCTCTCACCTCCCTCCTGAAGGGAGGTCCTCGACAGCTGCGCTGGACTGAGGAGGCCAACGAAGCCTTCCATGCACTCAAGGAACATTTTACAAATGTGCCTGTTCTGGCTCATCCTGACTTGTCTCTGCCCTTCATAGTGGAGGTGGACGCCTCCGAGGTTGGAGTAGGGGCTGTTTTCTCCCAACGCACTGGATCGCCGCCTAAACTCCATCTACTCACGGTAAAAGTCTCCCGCGGAGCGGAATTACGACGTGGGGTATCGTGAGTTGTTGGCCGTCAAGAAGGCGTTGAAAACATGGCAGCACTGGCTGGAGGATCTAAGAACATCAAGGCCGATGTGTTGTCCCGGGACACAGAGGATCGGAGGGAGAAAGTGACACCCATTGTTCCCCTGTCTCGTATTGTGGCTCCTGTCATGTGGAATGCGGACGCGTCGAGCCCTGCGACAGGAGCTCTCACCTGCCCACTGTCCTGAGGGGCGTACCTACATACCCAAGGATTGTGTTTATGTGCCCTCTGATGTGCGGGACTGTCTCCTCGCCTGAGCACACACAGCACCTGTGTCGGGGCACCCGGGTATAGCCCATACTATACAACTGTCTCTCCGCCAAGTGCTGGTGGCCCCACCTTGGCACGGGATGTCCGTGTTTACGTCTCTTCCTGCTCCACCTGCGCACAGAGCAAGACACAGAGACACCTCCCCTTATGGCAAACCCCACCCGCTGCCGGTTCCACAATGACCCTGGTCCCATCTCTCCGTGGACTTTGTCACAGACCTTCCCCCATCGGAGGGGCACACCACCATCCTGGTCGTTGTGGACCGGTTTTCCAAAGCCTGTCGTTTGATTCCTCTGCCTGGTCTCCCTACAGCCGTGCAGACCGCAGAGGCCCTCTTCTTTCACATCTTCCGGCACTATGAGATCCTAGAGGACATCGTGTCTGACCGTGGTCCTCAGTTCACCTCCCGTGTCTGGAAGGCCTTCATGGAACGACTGGGAGTCACGGTCAGCCTCACCTCCGGGTACCGTCCCCAATCTAATGGGCAGGTGGAAAGGGTAAATTATGAACTGGGTAGGTACCTGTGGGCTGCCTTGGCCAGAATACACACAAAACTCCCTCCATCACTCCTCCCCTAACCTCACACCCTTTCAGTGTGTTCTAAGCCCTGGCCGGCCGTGGCACCTTGCACCGGAGTCAGATGGAGGCTCCTGCGGTGGACGATTGGTTCCCGATGCACCGAAGAGGTATGGAACACAGCTCACACCCGTCTTCAGCCCGTCGTACTCCAGCAGAAGGCGCAGGCCAATTGTCACCGCAGTGTGGCCCCGGTCTTTCACCCCGGTGACAGGGTCTGGCTTTCTAAGAAGGACCTACCCCTCTGCCTGCCCTGCCGGAAGGGTCTGTTCAAAGTCCTGAGGAGAGTCAATGAGGTGACGTCAATTACCGTCTCTCACCATCATTTCATGTATCTCTCCTCAGTCCAATGGCAGCTGGTCCTTTGGCTAGTGCTGGACCCCACGACGCACCTCCCCCTCCCTTGGACGTCGAGGGGCCCCGGCGTACTCCGTCTGCAGCCTGTTGGACTCACGGCATCATGGGGGGCCTCTCCATTACCTGGTCAACTGAGAGGGCTACGGTCCCGAAGAGCAGTGCTGGGTTCTGGTGCGGGACGTCCTGGACCGTTCTCTCATTCGGGTCTTCCACAGGCATCGTCCCGACCGACCCGCACCATGTCTCCGGGGTCGTCCCCAAGGTCGGCAGCACCCCGCTGCTGGAGCAGAGCCTGGGGGGGGGGTACTGTCACACCAGCCTCCGCTTTGGCTCCTCCTCCTGTCCAGCTCAGGCGTTCGGCATCGCCGGCCTTCTAGCTGCTGCCGAACCTGCTGCTGGCAAACACCCTTCACTCATCAACCCCGGACTTGTCTCATCATCATTACACACACCTGGTTTCAAATCCCCACTCTATCACTGTATATATACTCCCTCTGTCATTTGTCTTTGTCGGTCATTGTATATGTGGCTTGATTTCCTGAGAGGAATCTCTCCTAGTATTTCCTGAGTACTTTATTATTTAGCACTTTGGGTATCGTCCCACTTTTATATATAGTTAATACATTTCAGTAGTTCTAAACCTGCAACTGCCTCATGCCTACTCCTCTCTACACTTGTAACAACAAGTGATTTGCGGAACAAAATGGTGCGAGTCACTGATTTTGGTATCCAGAAACAAATCACATAAAAGCATCACATAAAACGATTCCAAAAGCAACTATCCGGGCAGTGAGAGTTGTCCGTTACGCAGTGTGTTTTCAGAGGCATGGGACTGAGGCAACATCCACTCATTGTCATTCATACCCATTAGGACTGGGGTGCTGAGAATCAATCTCATTATCATTCATACCCATTTGGAGTGGGAATCAACACCAGATGGAAAAAAAGGAGAGAAATAAGAGAAAAGTAAATGCTGGGAGAGAGAATGCACCCCTTTCTGGCTTTTGGGGGTGTCGAGGGACGGTGGGAGGGGAGAAAGGGGTGGAAGGGGTACGAAGGGAAGGGTGGAAGGGAGACAGGTTTGCTGATTTTCATTGCTGGCACGGGGGGGGGGGGGGGGCAGGGGACAAAAAGTCCCTTGTAGCAGCGTGTTAACTCCTCTAAAAGCCCCTAATACCCCATAATCATGACTGGCAGGGTGAGTGACCTCCCCTATCATCCCCCACCTCACCCCTGCCTCCCCCACCTCAACCCCCACTTCACCCATCACAACCCCACCTCCTCCTTGACTCCCCCGCTTCACCCCCGCCTCACCTGCCTCACCCCCACTTCACCCACCACAACCCCCACTTCACCCACCACAACCCCCACTTCCCCCACCTCAACCCTCACTTCACCCACCACAACCCCACCTCCCCCACCTCATCCTTGACTCCCCCGTCTCCCCGCTTCACCCCAACACACAAAAGCCCCTGCTTTTCTCTCTGCTTTACTTTCATGTGGTTCCAAATGCCAGACTGGTATTACCGCCTGATGACTAGCTACAGAGAAGAGACACGTCACCAAACATTTCCCCCCCTTTCTCTCTCTCTCTGTCTCTCTCTCTCTCTCTCTCTCTCTCTCTCTCTCTCTCTCTCTCTGTCTCTCTCTCTCTCTCTCTCTCTCTCTCTCTCTCTCTCTCTGTCTCTCGCTCTCTGTCTCTCTCTCTCTCTCTCTCTCTCTCTCTCCTCTCTCTCTCTCTCTCTGTCTCTCTCTCTCTCTCTCTCTCTCTCTCTCTCTCTCTCTCTCTCTCATCTCCCCTCTCTTCCTCCCTCTCTCTCTCTCTCTCTCTCCTCTCTCTCTCTCTCTCTCCATCCTCTCTCTCTCTCTCTCTCTCTCTCCATCCCCTCTTTCTCTCTCTCTCTCTCTCTGTCTCTCTCTCTCTCTCTCTCTCTCTCTCTCTCTCTCTCTCTCTCTCTCGTTCATTCTCTGTTCATAATCTCCTCTGTTGCAGAAGGCATGTGGATCGTCAGCCACCATATTCTACAGCTGCTGTTACTGACAGAGGGATGAATCTGGGAGAGGGAGAAGACGCTGGAGTGAGAGAGAGAGAGAGACGAATCTGGGAGAGGAAGATGGAGTGAGGGAGAAAGAGAGAGAGGTGGGAGAGGGAGATGGAGTGGGGGAGAGATCGAGAAAGAGGGAGGGTTTTTGCTCTGAGAAGTTAAGCACCATTGGTTTTTGTCCTGGTGCCTTTGTGGGAGACTGGGAGTCAGTGGGGTTTTATCTGAGGGGGCAGGTGACTTGGAGCTGAGGGGGAGCGGGGGATTTGACGGCAGGTTTGGGGTTCCACATCCAGCTGGCACCGAACTACAAGGGGCCCGAGGGACTGCAAACAGGGAGGGACATTTTATCATTTAACCATTATTTTAAAAGGGAGTCAGGGCTGAGAACAAGGTCTATTTCACAGATGAGCCTGTATACACATCAAACACATCAATTTACACTATAAATATCACTATACGCATCAATATACACACCTATATTCACGGTGCACATCAATATACACATAAATATACAATATGCACAGCAATATACACATCAATATGCACTATACACATCAATATACACATAAATATACAATATACACATCAATATACACATCAATATACACATAAATATACACTGTACACATCAATATGCACATCAATATACACTATACACATCAATATACACTATACACATCAATATGCACATCAATATACACTATACACATCAATATACACTTTACACATCAATATGCACATCGATATACAATATACACATCAATATACAATATACACATCAATATACACATCAATATACACTATACACATCAATATACACTATACACATCAATATGCACGTCAATATACACTATACACATCAATATAGAGTATTCACATCAATATGCACATCAATATACAGTATACACATCAATATACAATATACACATCAATATGCACATCAATATACACATCAATATACAATATACACATCAATATACACATCAATATACACTATACACATCAATATACACTATACACATCAATATGCACATCAATATACACTATACACATCAATATACACATAAATATACAATATACACATCAATATACACTATACACATCAATATACACATCAATACACACTATACACATAAATATAGAGTATTCACATCAATATGCACATCAATATACAATATACACATCAATATACAATATACACATCAATATACACATCAATATAGACTATATGTAACAGATGTATATCGTACTCTCCTTGCGTTGTGTTTTCTCCTAATAAATCACATCAGCCAGTGGTCCCAGTTGAGCATCATTTATTCCTGTTGTTAAATGAGAAACAGCACGGTAGTTGTGCAGGGTTAATGATACTGATGGCTGTCGATGGCAAAAGCCCTTGCATCACATTTTCATACTGGGCTCACAAAATACAAAAATACAATACAAAATATAACATGTGTAAATACCTGTTGTTAAATGAGAAACAGCACGGTAGTTGTGCAGGGCTTAATGATACTGATGGCTGTCGATGGCAAAAGCTGTAGCATGAAGACAACTGTGTTAGCAGTGGGCTTATGTGACCATTACAACGGTGTATGCTAGCTAACACTTATCTACAGCAATCATATGCCAAAGCACATTCCATAAAGCCCCTCAATCCCTAACAGGTACCATATACCCACACATGTATAAATCAGTAACGTACAGCAAACTTGTACACATTTTAAAATATAAAATATAAAACAGTATTCAGAACGTGACCTACCCCTTGCATCACATTTTCATACTGGGAAGACCTGACGTTCGCGATCTCCCCCTATCTGCAAGCGGGGCCAATCACAACACACCTTATTGTCATCAGTTGAACCAACCAATACGAATGCTTGAACATTAAGTACACATTGCTTTAGAGGCAAGTGGAAACATAACCAACCCTGTTACATATACATATCAATATACACATCAATATACACTATACACATCAATATACACAATACACATCAATATACACTATACACATCAATATGCACATCAATATACAATATACACATCAATATACACATCAATATACACATCAATATACACTATACACATCAATATACACTATACACATCAATATGCACATCAATATACACTATACACATCAATTTACACTATACACATCAATATACACATAAATATACAATATAAACATCAATATACACTATACACATCAATATACACTATACACATCAATATACACTATACACATCAATTTACACTATACACGTCAATATACACATAAATATACAGTATACACATCAATATACAATATACACATCAATATACACATCAATATACACTATACATATCAATATACACATCAATATACACTATACACATCAATATACACTATACACATCAATTTACACTATACACGTCAATATACACATAAATATACAGTATACACATCAATATACAAATCAAAATATACATCAATATACACTATACACATCAATATACACATCAAAATACACTACACATCAATATATACTATACACATCAATATACACATCAATATGCACATCAATATACACTATACACATCAATATACACATCAATATACACATCAATATACACTATACACATCAACATACACTATACACACATAAATATACAATATACACATAAATATACACATAAATATACACTATACACATCAATATACACATAAATATACAGTATACACATCAATATGCACATCAATATACACTATCACATTAATATACAATATACACATCAATATACACATCAATATATACTATACGCATCAAAATACACTATACACATCAATAAACACATCAATATACACTATACACATCAATATACACATCAATATACACTATACACGTCAATATACACTATACACATCAACATACACATAAATATACAGTATACATATCAATATACACATCAATATATACATCAATATACACTATGCACATCAATATACACTATACACGTCAATATACACATCAATATACACATCAATATACACATAAATATACAGTATACACATCAATATACACATCAATATACCCATCAATATACAATATACACATCAATATGCAATATACACATCAAAATACACTATACACATCAATATACACTATACACATCAATATACACATCAAAATACACTATACACATCAATATACACTATACACATCAATATACACAAAAATATACAGTATACACATCAATATATACTATACACATCAATATACACATCAATATATACTATACACATCAATATACACATCAATATACACTATACACATCAATATATACTATAGACATCAATATACCCATCAATATACACTATACACATCAATATACACTATACACATCAATATACACTATACACATCAATATACACATCAATATACACTATACACATCAATATACAGTATACACATCAATATACACAGCAATATACACTATACACATCAATATATACATCAATATACACTATAGACATCAATATATACATCAATATACACTATACACATCAATATACACATCAATATACACATCAATATACACTATACACATCAATATATACATCAATATACACTATACACATCAATATACACTATACACATCAATATACACTATACACATCAATATACACTATACACATCAATATACACAGCAATATATTTTAGTCATTTAGCAGACACTCTTATCCAGAGCGACTTACAGTAGTGAATGCATACATTTCATACAATTTCATACATTTTTTTTTTCTGTGCTGGCCCCCCGTGGGAATCAAACCCACAACCCTGGCGTTGCAAACACCATGCTCTACCAACTGAGCTACATCAATATACACTATACACATCAACGTGCACACATATATACATTGTGTAATGTAAAGTCACAGAGGATATCAGGGGTGTAATGTAAAGTCACAGAGGATAGTAGGGGTGTAATGTAAAGTCACAGAGGATAGTAGGGGTGTAATGTAAAGTCACAGAGGATACCAGGGGTGTAATGTAAAGTCACAGAGGATAGTAGGGGTGTAATGTAAAGTCACAGAGGATAGTAGGGGTGTAATGTAAAGTCACAGAGGATAGTAGGGGTGTAATGTAAAGTCACAGAGGATACCAGGGGTGTAATGTAAAGTCACAGAGGATATCAGGGGTGTAATGTAAAGTCACAGAGGATATCAGGGGTGTAATGTAAAGTCACAGAGGATATCAGGGGTGTAATGTAAAGTCACAGAGGATATCAGGGGTGTAATGTAAAGTCACGGAGGATATCAGGGGTGTAATGTAAAGTCACAGAGGATACCAGGGGTGTAATGTAAAGTCACAGAGGATATCAGGGGTGTAATGTAAAGTCACGGAGGATATCAGGGTGTCACGTCCTGACCAGCAGATGGAGCTAGTGTTTTAGTTTTGGGGTCAGGACGTGGCAGGTTTGTGTTTGTTAAATGTTGGGTGGATGATTGGGACTTCCAATTGAAGGCAGGTGTGTATAGTTGCCTTTGATTGGAAGTCCTATATAGGTGTGTGTGTTTTTCTTTGGGGTGGTGGGTGGTTGTTTTTACACTGCGTGTATAGCCTGTAAAACTGCTACTGTTGTCACCGTCATTGGGTTTTTCAAGGGGATGCTCTACTCCTTTTTTTGGTAATAAATAACCATGAGTATTCACATACCTGCTGCGCCTTGGTCCATTCATGAAGACAATTGTGACACAGGGGTGTAATGTAAAGTCACAGAGGATAGTAGGGGTGTAATGTAAAGTCACGGAGGATATCAGGGGTGTAATGTAAAGTCACAGAGGATATCAGGGGTGTAATGTAAAGTCACAGAGGATATAAGGGGTGTAATGTAAAGTCACAAAGGATATCAGGGGTGTAATGTAAAGTCACAGAGGATATCAGGGGTGTAATGTAAAGTCACAGAGGATATCAGGGGTGTAATGTAAAGTCACAAAGGATAGTAGGGGTGTAATGTAAAGTCACAGAGGATAGTAGGGGTGTAATGTAAAGTCACAGAGGATATCAGGGGTGTAATGTAAAGTCACGGAGGATATCAGGGGTGTAATGTAAAGTCACAGAGGATATCAGGGGTGTAATGTAAAGTCACAAAGGATATCAGGGGTGTAATGTAAAGTCACAGAGGATACCAGGGGTGTAATGTAAAGTCACAGAGGATATCAGGGGTGTAATGTAAAGTCACAAAGGATAGTAGGGGTGTAATGTAAAGTCACAGAGGATATCAGGGGTGTATTTTATGGTCACAGAGGATAGTAGGGGTGTAATGTAAAGTCACAGAGGATACCAGGGGTGTAATGTAAAGTCACAGAGGATAGTAGGGGTGTAATGTAAAGTCACAGAGGATACCAGGAGTGTAATGTAAAGTCACAGAGGATATCAGGGGTGTAATGTAAAGTCACAGAGGATACCAGGGGTGTAATGTAAAGTCACGGAGGATATCAGGGGTGTAATGTAAAGTCACAAAGCATAGTAGGGGTGTAATGTAAAGTCACAGAGGATATCAGGGGTGTATTTTATGGTCACAGAGGATAGTAGGGGTGTAATGTAAAGTCACAGAGGATACCAGGGGTGTAATGTAAAGTCACAGAGGATAGTAGGGGTGTAATGTAAAGTCACAGAGGATACCAGGAGTGTAATGTAAAGTCACAGAGGATATCAGGGGTGTAATGTAAAGTCACAGAGGATACCAGGGGTGTAATGTAAAGTCACGGAGGATATCAGGGGTGTAATGTAAAGTCACAGAGGATATCAGGGGTGTAATGTAAAGTCACAGAGGATATCAGGGGTGTAATGTAAAGTCACAGAGGATACCAGGGGTGTAATGTAAAGTCACGGAGGATATCAGGGGTGTAATGTAAAGTCACAGAGGATATCAGGGGTGTAATGTAAAGTCACAGAGGATATCAGGGGTGTAATGTAAAGTCACAGAGGATACCAGGGGTGTAATGTAAAGTCACAGAGGATATCAGGGGTGTAATGTAAAGTCACAGAGGATAGTAGGGGTGTAATGTAAAGTCACAGAGGATATCAGGGGTGTATTTTATGGTCACAGAGGATAGTAGGGGTGTAATGTAAAGTCACAGAGGATACCAGGGGTGTAATGTAAAGTCACAGAGGATAGTAGGGGTGTAATGTAAAGTCACAGAGGATACCAGGAGTGTAATGTAAAGTCACAGAGGATATCAGGGGTGTAATGTAAAGTCACAGAGGATACCAGGGGTGTAATGTAAAGTCACAGAGGATATCAGGGGTGTAATGTAAAGTCACAGAGGATATCAGGGGTGTAATGTAAAGTCACAGAGGATATCAGCGGTGTAATGTTGTCATAACTGGCCTGTTCAGGTCAGGTTACCGTGGACCACAATCCTACAGAGACCTCTCTCAAAGATAAAACTAGGCCACGCTTTTTGAATTAATTCCATACCAATCATTTTAGCAAGATATGTATACACCAATAATAGCTATAGGCAGGATTATTGTTGAGAGGGGGCATATGTGTGGCTTTCCTTATTCACCCAGAGACAGTGTGTGTGTGGGGGGGTTTACTGAATGACACGAGCCAGGGGATTTATGTACCCGCCGATGCAGGCATTCTGAGAATAATACTAGTTGGGCCCAACTTCGTGTTATTTCTGTCTATCGCTTTCAGGAGCGATTAGATTCGGTCAAAAGTCATTTCTAGAGCAGAGGACATATATGAGCCCAACATTACGGAAATTTGAGTGTATATATATATATCCTGGTTATTACTACTGCCCAGAAACTAGAATATGCATATAATTATTGGCTTTGGATAGAAAATACCCTAAAGTTTCTAAAACTGTTTGAATGGTGTCTGTGAGTATAACAGAACTCATATGGCAGGCAAAAACCTGAGATGATTCCAAACAGGAAGTACCCTCTCTGACCATTCCTTGGGCTTCTTGGCTCTGTTTAAAGAAAATGTAGGATCTTTGCTGTAACGTGACACTTCCTACGGCTCCCATAGGCTCTCTGATCCCGGGAAAAAGCTGAATGATGTAATTCCAGCCACTGGCTGAAAAACTTTAGCGCGTTTGGATGGTGGTCGATCAGAGGGCCATCAGACTGAGGCTCGAGGGGATCTGCTTTTACTTTCTCTCTTTTTGAACGTAAACACGCTTTCCCGGTCGGAATATTATCGCTTTTTTACGAGAAAAATGGCATAAAAATTGATTTTAAACAGCGGTTGACATGCTTCGAAGTACGGTAATGGAATATTTAGAATTTTTTTGTCACGAAACGCGTCGGGCGCGTAACCCTTATTTACCCTTTCGGATAGTGTCTTGAACGCACGAACAAAACGCCGCTATTTGGATATAACAATGGATTATTTGGGACCAAACCAACATTTGTTATTGAAGTAGAAGTCCTGGGAGTGCATTCTGATGAAGAACAGCAAAGGTAATAACATTTTTCTTATAGTAAATCTGACTTTGGTCAGGGCTAAACTTGGTGGGTGTCTAAATAGCTAGCCCTGTGATGCCGGGCTATCTACTCAGAATATTGCAAAATGTGCTTTCACCGAAAAGCTATTTTAAAATCGGACATGGCGAGTGCATAGAGGAGTTCTGTATCTATAATTCTTAAAATAATTATGTTTTTTGTGAACGTTTATCGTGAGTAATTTAGTAAATTCACCGGAAGTTCTGAACATCACATGCTAATGTAAAAAGCTGGTTTTTGATATAAATATGAACTTGATTGAACAAAACATGCATGTATTGTATAACATAATGTCCTAGGGGTGTCATCTGATGAAGATCATCAAAGGTTAGTGCTGCATTTAGCTGTGGTTTGGGTTTATGTGACATTATATGCTAGCTTGAAAAATGGGTGTCTGATTATTTTTGGCTGGGTACTCTGCTGACATAATCTAATGTTTTGCTTTCGTTGTAAAGCCTTTTTGAAATCGGACAGTGTGGTTAGATTAACGAGAGTCTTGTCTTTAAAATGGTGTATAATAGTCATATGTTTGAGAAATTGAAGTAATAGCATTTCTAAGGTATTTGAATAACGCGTCACAGGATTCCACTGGCTGTTAGGTAGTTGGGACGATTTCGTCCCACCTAGCCCAGAGAGGATATATTTGTTTGTCCAAAGCGAAGTCGTTCTCTCTCTACCTCTCGCGTTTTGGTAACGTGAAGAGCTCAAATGTTGAATGTGAGACGTGACTTAGTAAACCTGTTCCCTTGTTGGAAGGAACTTTCCTTGTACTTGGAAGTGGAAATTTTGCACAAGTGAAGCTAAGCGTTGCACCAAATGCTAAGCTAACAAAGGGATGCTAAGCTAACAAAGGGATGCTAAGCTATCAAAGGGCAAGCAGCCATTTTTGTTTTCCCCTTTGTTGAAAGTGAAATCCCACGCTGGGCGGGAATCCCATGTGATTTCAGCTTGTGACCTCTGGTGAAGAATCACCAGTAATTGTTTTTAAATAATTCATGTTACACTGTATGGTATTCAACAAAAGTCAACTGATTGGATACCGACCTTAATACATAAGTTAAATTGCCATACTACCTTTTCAGATCGTTCATTGGGATAATACACAAACTTTTCCACATTAACTTAGATAAAGCAATGCTTTCAGGTTAATTCAAGTTTAATTCCCAAATAGCTTAGACAGGTATGATTCATCAATAACATTGATTAAATCGATTAAATTTGCTTACCAGCTCATTGGTGTCTATGACCACATTACAAACAGTATTGTGAAATTCCACCTTTGCTGGTACCCTGTCGATTTTAGCTTGTGCTATCAGTGACCTCTAGTGGTGAAAAATCGCCAGTAATTATTGAAAAATAATTCAGGGTTCCACTGTATGGTATCCTACCAATCTCAACTGATTGGATACCATTGTCTCGTTCAATTGAATACATAAGTTAAATTGCCATACTACCTTTTCAGATCGTTCATTGGGGTAATACACAAACTTTTCCACATTAACTTAGATAAAGCAATGCTTTCAGGTTAATTACAGTTTAATTCCCAAATAGCCTATACAGGTTTGATTTATCATTCAAATTGATTAATCAATGAAATCTGCTTTTGCAAGTTTATAAATAGCCCAACTTCCACATTACTGGCCCAGTCTTGGTGATTCATTGACTTTAAAAAAAAATGGATTCTAATCGTATTTACAGCTTCCAACTCAAAACTCAAACTTCACATTAATTGAAATAACTGATAATCATAATAATGAGCAAGCTATCAGCCCACTAAAAAGTGAACCTTCACCCACGGAAAGATTTATCGCTGACCTCAGCAGCGATGCAAATCCTAACTATGCCGAGGGGCTGAAAATGTTAGATTTCGATTGCATTAAGCGAAGAAAAAAAAAATGCTGAAATTGCGACAGACGCTCTCCAAAATAGACGTTTGTGAATATTTTCTCCAGTTTAGCCCCAAACTATGCCTCCTAGCAGAGATGGACAGTGGTCCAATACCTCAGTGCACAGCAGAGGCACGAGCAGAAAACTGTGGAGTTCAAGGGACAGGTGGAGAGAACCAGGAAGTGGGCGATAAAAGCCGAAAAAGACAAGCTACTGCTAGCCGAGGAACTGCGTTTGAGAACAGATCAACTGAAAGATTTGACTAACACTTATGACAAAGAACCCAAACAAACTCTTGACCAAGTCCGTATTCTACAGGAACAACTCGTTTTAGCCGAAACTAAATACGATGAAGTCCACGCAAAACTAGATGAATCTGACGAGCTAGCTAGAAAACAGGGGCGAGCAACTTGATGCCCTGCAAACGGTTTTGAATTAAACCACTCAAAGCAATAATGTTCTATTCCAAAAGCTAGAGACCAAAGACGATCAGTTAATGAACACAATGACCAAGTTGGAGGACAAAACAGCAGAACTCATTGAAGTCGCTGATTTAATGAAGGATGAGAAAGTCCAGGTGAGAAAGTTGGAAAATGTGACCTCTAAGAAAAAGGAGGACATCTCAGCACTGAATCTCTCGCTCCACACTCGAGACCTCTCCCTGCAAACCATGACAGATAAGTACGAGGCCCGAGTGGATCAAGTGAAACACCTAAGTGTCTAAAATAAACATCTTCCACTCCCAGGTGGACTCTGCGACGCAGCAGAATACCACCCTTAGTTATCATCTGGAGGAACTCCAGAACAATCACGTGCTATCGCGGGACTACCGAACCAAGCGACCAACCGGAGCTCAGGGAACGAGGGAATGTAGATGAAAGATTTCAGACTCCGCCTCTTTTAGGGGTCTCTTCCTGTTGGTCATTCGGCCCACAGTGACATGGCCGCCTCCTCGTCAACAACAACCAAAGCTTGGCTTTTCCTCTTCGCCTTTCGGCCCACAAGTCCTCAAAGGGACGGTGCAGATGCTCCCCGGCTCACTCGGCGAGGATCGCTTTGACAAAATAGTAAAAAACGTTGGCGTCTTTGACACCATTCCAGGAAAGCCAACCGACACTGAGACGTTCTTAGCAGACATAGAGGACGCCTTGGATGGCTACCCAAACGCTATGAATGCAGACAGGCTCTATCTTTTGAAGCAAACGTCCAACAGACACGTGACAAGGTTCATCCGTCTACAAGAGCAACACGTGCAAAACGACTATGCTAAACTTGCCACGGTTTTGAAAATAGAATTCAGTGGTTCTGCGACTCGCAAACACGATAGTTCGTTGGCTAACAATATCAGACAAGCTCGAAATGAACACCCACAAGCCTACTATCATAGGCTTCGTTCAGCTTACTTTGGCATGCTCACTGAAACAGGAATGGAAGACCTATTACCGTTCAAACAACTGTTTCTGTCAAACATGTCTCCCAACTTCATTAACTACTTGGGCCCTACTGTCGACACTCCGAGAGCTTGCGAGCACCACTTTTGAAGCATCAAAAGCAAGCCCTAACCCTGACCCTAACCCTAACCCCAACCCCTATCCCCTAGCCCTAACCCTAACCCCAACCCCAACCCCAACCCCTAGCCCTAACCCTAACCCCTAGCCCTAACCCTAACCCCTAACCCCTAACCCTAACCAAACAGGTCCCATTGAGATCGTTCTGGCCGCTATGTCCCTGCACCTAAGGGTCAGGACATAAGGGTAAGAAGCGTAACAAGGGCAACAAAGTGTTCAACAAGATCTAAACGTTAACCGAAACAATATCGAAGCTCTGATAAAAGATGTACTGCAGCGGAAGAAATTTGAGAAAGATGACAAGGATAAGTCATCATGACTAGGCGTAAAATTGTTGGAGACCAAGTCCGCTGAAATTCACACCATTCGCGAGGACCTCAACATTCCCCATTACCCCCGCTCACACTCAAATCCCTGTCCTCGTTCTAGACACAAGGTTTTGTCTAGAACCGCTCCATTCTTCCAACCCACTCCACTTTGTTGGGGATATGACGAGAAAAACCAACTCGAACAGGCTATACCTTAAAGGACTGTTTGACCTGTGATGCTCTGATAGATTCAGGTTCGACGATTTCCCTCATATCTGTTACTTTTGCTGGATGAACTTAAAGGGGGCAGCAAAACGTTGGTTGAAAACGTAACGTTGCGACACTTATCTTTGAGGTTTCACTCACGCTACCTCGCCCCCTAACCAAGCGTCTCCTACTTAAACTCAACTTCGAAAGCGTGTCACTGATCCACCTTGTCTACGTGACTAGCATTGACACTGAACGAATGCTGATTGGGATAGATTTAATTGACCGTTTGGTACCACTAATGGATTGGAAAAACCAACCAAGTCTGGTCACAAATAACTATGCCAACTCTGTTGACTTCACCACATTCTTCCAAGGCTACGTGCCATACATTGAGCAACAACGTGGGTTTGACACCAGCAACTGACGCAACCCCAGTGAACTTGGTCATGAGTCCGCCATCGGTGGCAAATGACAAGGTGACAAGTTCAACTCGGAACTTAGCCGAACATGAGGTTTTCCTGTGTGGCTTGGGTGATTCACCAGCCTACACTTACCGATCTCCTCCGATAGGTGGCGTGTGCCGAAACGGAACTATGGTTGAGGATGCCATACTGGCAAGCTGGTCGGAAAAATCCTCAATCAGTTTGGAAATGTTCAACACAATTTAGAAAACGGCTAACTGCCATTCCCTTGTTTCCCGAAAAAGTTCAGACTTCCACTGGGAACAACTCCACAGACAACACTCTCCACTATAGAGGTGTGTGCGCTATCGATCCGCATTGGAACCAAGGAATTATCCCACTACCTACTGGTTGTCGCAGACCTCCCACATACAGTCTATGTGGGAGCGGACATTTTGGTAAGATTGGGTGTTAAACTCGATACCATACACCAAGTTCTTTGGTCTTTGGCGCAGCCAAACCAACACGCCTTGTCTTTCAACACGGTGCAAATGGCATCCGGGCAGACTATTCCTGAAGCTTGCAAGGTGGGAACTGAGTCCGCCATGGTGATTCCGGCAAGAACCACAGAGGTTTCTGTAAGACTGAACCTGGCTCCCGGCTATCGGATGGAAGACACAACTGTGTTCTTCCAACCCTCTCTGCGACTATTCAACTTGGGGCTAACTATCAATGATAACCCGCTGTTGGTACTAAACGCTAGATCCACTTACCTCTATGTACAGAATCTGACTCAAGCGGATATTTCCATTCCTCGGCACACTCAGCTAGGAACATTGATTGATTACTCCTTCCATGATTGTGAACTTGACTTTCACAGAAACTCTAATAATAAACAGGAAACTTTTCAACATGCTGACGAAGAAGGTGTGAAGATGGATCTGAAGATGTTGACACAGAAAGTGTGTCCAATGAATCTAAAGATGGAAAATAGATCTGCGTTACAATTTATGAGTCTGTGGTCTCAAAAGGCTTTCTGACATCAGTGCCGGAATGTGACCACGAAGAAGGCAGACACAATAATACGCCTTTTATCTTAAAGATACACTTCAGAAGGGTACACAGACCAAATTAAATCAAATCAGGAACTCGAAGTGAGTCGGCCATCTTTGTCGGCGCCCGGAAGTTCCATTATCATTGGAACACAGTGGATAAAGATGTCACTCTCCTCCTTACTGGGCTGTTCTTCCATCTTAACAAAGATTATCCAACCATAAAGCTGTGGGTTGTTTTTGGTATTCACAGGTTGTGACCTGGGCAAAAAAAACAAAAGACAGCTTGGGGTGCATGGAAATCATTTCCAGAGGTCACTGATGCTTTTGTTTCTATTGCAGCTGAACCGTTTTGACACCTCGATCTGAATTTGTCAATTTTGAGAGAGAGTGAGAGAGAGTGAGTGAGTGAGTGAGTGAGTGAGTGAGTGAGTGAGTGAGAGAGAGAGAGAGAGAGAGAGAGAGAGAGAGAGAGAGAGAGAGAGAGAGAGAGAGAGATATGTGCTCTCTTTTGACAAGACAACCAACCTAGATTATCTCACTGATCTGAGGAAGGATCTCTTCTCCAAGAGGTCATTCTCAGTGGAGAACCTCCCCCCCAACATAAGCTGCACTGCTGCAACATTCACAGCAGTCGGGTATGAACAAAAACAAGCATTTGTTCAACAAGTCTAAAACCATCCAATCGGCACCTTCACCAGCGAATTTTGGATATTGCATGTTGCGTTTATATTTGTGTTCAGTATATTTATTCAAATAGTACAGACAATAAAGCTACATGTGATCAAGTTGCCAAAACAACCTCTCTGTGTCCCTCATGTTAACATGTCAGATATTCCTTGAGTGACACCTTTGTGTGCGCTATGCAGATGGAGAGCACGCGAGTCGAGCTCTGTTTACCAAAGGGGCTGTGTTCACTACCAGTTTCTGGATCCTGTTCCACACATTGTGTAAACATCTTCAGGTGGAATGCTGCCAATTTAGCGTCTCATTGAATTATAGAATACAGGTGACAGTTTCACAATGTCTTAGTGTAAACAACCAGGTAGGAATACTTTTATTTATTGTAAAATGCAAATTACACTTGGGGGGGAAATTGTTTTTAAACAATTGGGAGTTTTGAAAGTAAAGCTGTTCCCAGTGATAAAACCAGATCAGAATATGGAATGATTCATGAGCAAATAATCATAAAGTCAAGCTATGTAGTGTGTCCGTTTTCTGTTCTCTGGAAAGAAGCATGGCACCAGCCAATATCACTCCAGCTACAAGTATGTCTAGACGCTGTTCTTCTAGCTCATATCGCCTCGTCTGACAACGATATCCTATCCGTGTGCTTGAACTGTCCAACTTCAGACTGAGAGAGAAACTGCAAACCTTCCCTAAGGTTATCAAATGGAGCCCAAACCCAAGTAAGTTGTTTGTTTCACCTTCTTCCCTACTTACAACGTACAGTACATGTGGCAGTATGTGGCAGTATGGATCAATATGAGGCAGTATGTGGCAGTATGTGGCAGTATGGATCAATATGAGGCAGTATGTGGCAGTATGTGGCAGTATGTGGCAGTATGGATCAATATGAGGCAGTATGTGGCAGTATGTGGCAGTATGGATCAATATGAGGCAGTATGTGGCAGTATGTGGCAGTATGGATCAATATGAGGCAGTATGTGGCAGTATGAGGCAGTGCACAGTTGTAGAAGTCTTTTTATGGAACGGTTTCCCAGACACAGATTATGCTTAGACTTGACCTGGACATTAAATGTATGCTCAATGGAGAATCATTATTTAAATGCTTTTTTTTTAGCGCAGGCTTAAATCTGGATGCGGGAAACCGGCCCTCTATAGCCAATCCTATCTACATTTAGAAAATATTTACTGAATCTGATCATTTTGTCTACATGTCAAGATCATTGTTCTACTTTCCAATAGAGAGACTGAATAGAGACAGAATAGAGACTCTCAATAGAGAAACTGAATAGACTCTCAATAGAGAGATTGAATAGAGACACTGAATAGAGACTGAATAGAGACATGCAATAGAGACTGAATAGAGACTCTCAATAGAGAAACTGAATAGAGACTCTCAATAGAGAAACTGAATAGACTCTCAATAGAGAGATTGAATAGAGACACTGAATAGAGACTCTCAATAGAGAAACTCAATAGAGAAACTCAACAGAGAGACTCAACAGAGAAACTCAATAGAGAGACTCAACAGAGAGACTCAACAGAGAGACTCAACAGAGAGACTCAACAGAGAGACTCAACAGAGAAACTCAATAGAGAGACTCAACAGAGAAACTCAAAAGAGAAACTCAACAGAGAGACTCAACAGAGAGACTCAACAGCGAGACTCAACAGAGAAACTCAATAGAGAGACTCAATAGAGAGACTCAATAGAGAAACTTAATAGAGAAACTCAATAGAGAGACTCAATAGAGAAACTCAACAGAGAGACTCAATAGAGAGACTCAATAGAGAAACTTAATAGAGAGACTCAACAGAGAAACTCAATAGAGAAACTTAATAGAGAAACTCAACAGAGAGACTCAACAGAGAAACGTATTAACAGAGAGACTCAACAGAGAGACTCAACAGAGAAACTTAATAGAGAAACTCAACAGAGAGACTCAACAGAGAAATGTATTAACAGAGATACTCAACAGAGAGACTCAACAGAGAAACGTATTAACAGAGAGACTCAACAGAGAGACTCAACAGAGAAATGTATTAATAGAGAAACTCAACAGAGAGACTCAACAGAGAAACTCAACAGAAAAACGAATTAACAGAGAGACTCAACAGAGAGACTCAACAGAGAGACTCAACAGAGACACTCAACAGAGAAACGTATTAACAGAGAGACTCAACAGAGAAACTCAACAGAGAAAGCTATAGGATTCAACATTGTCCCATCGGTTCAGTCGTTTACTCTATGTGAACTGAGGAAAGAGGGGCTCAAGCAGGATTATATCAATATGCAGGATAATTATGCAGGAAGGAAATTCAAACCACTGAAAGTCAAACAAGGGAGGATACAAGAGTGACTGATTGGCTGAGTGGACAGGAGAAACTGGAAAGTGTATTGTGAGACAGAGAGCAGTCAGACACTTTTGGTCAGACAGTGTATCAGAGAGTACTATTTTAATACAACGTAGTGTTATTGCTAGCATTAGGATAGGAATCGGGATAGTGTGTTAATATCGTAGCTATCAGCTGTGTGTGTGGGGGTGGGGAGTGCGTCAGGGACTCCTGGGCATATTTTCCTGTCCAAATGGATAAGGATGCATCAGGTCACAGTGGCAGTCCAGCCACGCACAGGTAAGATCTTAAAATCTCTGCAAATTGCTATGTTAGTTAGAACAGTGTTTCTCAACTCCAGTCATGGTGTACCCCCAGGGATGTACAGGTTTATTCCAGCCCAGTATGGTGTACCCCCAGGGATGTACAGGTTTATTCCATATGGTGAACCCCCAGGGATGTACAGGTTTATTCCATATGGTGAACCCCCAGGGATGTAAAGGTTTATTCCAGCCCAGTATGGTGAACCCCCAGGGATGAACAGGTTTATTCCAGCCCAGTATGGTGTACCCCCAGGGATGTACAGGTTTATTCCAGCCCAGTATGGTGAACCCCCAGGGATGTACAGGTTTATTCCAGCCCAGTATGGTGAACCCCCAGGGATGTACAGGTTTATTCCAGCCCAGTATGGTGTACCCCCAGGGATGTACAGGTTTATTCCAGCCCAGTATGGTGTACCCCTAGGGATGTACAGGTTTATTCCATATGGTGTACCCCCAGGGATGTACAGGTTTATTCCATATGGTGAACCCCCAGGGATGTACAGGTTTATTCCATATGGTGTACCCCCAGGGACGAACATGTTTATTCCATATGGTGTACCCCCAGGGATGTACAGGTTTATTCCATATGGTGAACCCCCAGGGATGTAAAGGTTTATTCCAGCCCAGTATGGTGAACCCCCAGGGATGTACAGGTTTATTCCAGCCCAGTATGGTGTACCCCCAG
Source organism: Salmo trutta (assembly GCF_901001165.1). NCBI lineage: Eukaryota > Metazoa > Chordata > Actinopteri > Salmoniformes > Salmonidae > Salmo > Salmo trutta. The sequence continues at coordinate 2,874,999 of NC_042976.1, read as the reverse complement.
GGATGTACAGGTTTATTCCAGCCCAGTATGGTGTACCCCCAGGGATGTACAGGTTTATTCCAGCCCAGTATGGTGTACCCCCAGGGATGTACAGGTTTATTCCAGCCCAGTATGGTGTACCCCTAGGGATGTACAGGTTTATTCCATATGGTGTACCCCCAGGGATGTACAGGTTTATTCCATATGGTGAACCCCCAGGGATGTACAGGTTTATTCCATATGGTGTACCCCCAGGGATGAACATGTTTATTCCATATGGTGTACCCCCAGGGATGTACAGGTTTATTCCAGCCCAGTATGGTGAACCCCCAGGGATGTACAGGTTTATTCCAGCCCAGTATGGTGTACCCCCAGGGATGTACAGGTTTATTCCAGCCCAGTATGGTGTACCCCTAGGGATGTACAGGTTTATTCCATATGGTGTACCCCCAGGGATGTACAGGTTTATTCCATATGGTGAACCCCCAGGGATGTACAGGTTTATTCCATATGGTGTACCCCCAGGGACGAACATGTTTATTCCATATGGTGTACCCCCAGGGATGTACAGGTTTATTCCATATGGTGAACCCCCAGGGATGTAAAGGTTTATTCCAGCCCAGTATGGTGAACCCCCAGGGATGTACAGGTTTATTCCAGCCCAGTATGGTGTACCCCCAGGGATGTACAGGTTTATTCCAGCCCAGTATGGTGTACCCCCAGGGATGTACAGGTTTATTCCAGCCCAGTATGGTGTACCCCCAGGGATGTACAGGTTTATTCCAGCCCAGTATGGTGTACCCCTAGGGATGTACAGGTTTATTCCATATGGTGTACCCCCAGGGATGTACAGGTTTATTCCATATGGTGAACCCCCAGGGATGTACAGGTTTATTCCATATGGTGTACCCCCAGGGATGAACATGTTTATTCCATATGGTGTACCCCCAGGGATGTACAGGTTTATTCCAGCCCAGTATGGTGTACCCCCAGGAAAGTACAGGTTTATTCCAGCCCAGTATATATTATATATGGGTCCCGTGTGGCTCAGTTGGTAGAGCATGGTGTTTGCAATGCCACGGTTGTGGGTTCGATTCCCACGGGGGACCAGTACGGAAGAAAAAAAAATGTATGAAATGTATGCATTCACTACTGTAAGTCGCTCTGGATAAGAGCGTCTGCTAAATGACTAAAATGTAAATGTAATGTAAATGTATTCCAGCCCAGTATGGTGTACCCCCAGGGATGAACAGGTGTATTCCAGCCCAGTATGGTGTACCCCCAGGAATGTACAGGTTTATTCCAGCCCAGTATGGTGTACCCCCAGGAATGTACAGGTTTATTCCAGCCCAGTATGGTGAACCCCCAGGGATGTACAGGTTTATTCCAGCCCAGTATGGTGAACCCCCAGGGATGTACAGGTTTATTCCAGCCCAGTATGGTGTACCCCCAGGGATGTACAGGTTTATTCCAGCCCAGTATGGTGTACCCCCAGGGATGAACAGGTTTATTCCAGCCCAGTATGGTGTACCCCCCAGGGATGTACAGGTTTATTCCAGCCCAGTATGGTGTACCCCCAGGGATGTACAGGTTTATTCCAAAATGGTGTACCCCCAGGGATGTACAGGTTTATTCCAGCCCAGTATGGTGTACCCCCAGGAAAGTACAGGTTTATTCCAGCCCAGTATATATTATATATGGGTCCCGTGTGGCTCAGTTGGTAGAGCATGGTGTTTGCAATGCCACGGTTGTGGGTTCGATTCCCACGGGGGACCAGTACGGAAGAAAAAAAAATTTATGAAATGTATGCATTCACTACTGTAAGTCGCTCTGGATAAGAGCGTCTGCTAAATGACTAAAATGTAAATGTAATGTAAATGTATTCCAGCCCAGTATGGTGTACCCCCAGGGATGAACAGGTGTATTCCAGCCCAGTATGGTGTACCCCCAGGAATGTACAGGTTTATTCCAGCCCAGTATGGTGTACCCCCAGGAATGTACAGGTTTATTCCAGCCCAGTATGGTGAACCCCCAGGGATGTACAGGTTTATTCCAGCCCAGTATGGTGAACCCCCAGGGATGTACAGGTTTATTCCAGCCCAGTATGGTGTACCCCCAGGGATGTACAGGTTTATTCCAGCCCAGTATGGTGTACCCCCAGGGATGAACAGGTTTATTCCAGCCCAGTATGGTGTACCCCCCAGGGATGTACAGGTTTATTCCAGCCCAGTATGGTGTACCCCCAGGGATGTACAGGTTTATTCCAAAATGGTGTACCCCCAGGGATGTACAGGTTTATTCCAGCCCAGTATGGTTTACCCCCAGGGATGTACAGGTTTATTCCAGCCCAGTATGGTGTACCCCCAGGGATGTACAGGTTAATTCCAGCCCAGTATGGTGTACCCCCAGGGATGTACAGGTTTATTCCAGCCCAGTATGGTGTACCCCCAGGGATGTACAGGTTTATTCCAGCCCAGTATGGTGTACCCCCAGGGATGAACAGGTTTATTCCATATGGTGTACCCCAGGGATGAACAGGTTTATTCCAGCCCAGTATGGTGTACCCCCAGGGATGTACAGGTTTATTCCAGCCCAGTATGGTGAACCCCCAGGGATGAACAGGTTTATTCCAGCCCAGCATGGTGTACCCCCAGGGATGAACAGGTTTATTCCATATGGTGTACCCCCAGGGATGAACAGGTTTATTCCATATGGTGTACCCCCAGGGATGAACAGGTTTATTCCAGCCCAGCACTAGCACTTTCGATTCAACTACTCACCTCATCATCAAGCCCTTGATTAGTTGAATCCAGGTGCACTATTTAGCTGAGTAAAATAAGTTGAGAATCACAGGATTTACAAACATATCAGGTCTTCCTGCGGTATTCCATCACATACCTTGTCTTCATGTATTCAGGTACCATCCTCCTTGTATGTGTGTTGGTATGTATCCAATGTATTATGTGCATTTAAGGTGTATTGCTGTTCATGAGTGAGAGTGGGAAGGGGTCTAATGTCTAATGTTGTCTACAGGAAGGGGAGGGGGTCTCATGTCTAATGTTGTCTACAGGAAAGGGAGGGGGTCTAATGTCTAATGTTGTCTACAGGAAGTGGTCTAATGTCTAATGTTGTCTACAGGAAGGAGAAGGGGTCTCATGTCTAATGTTGTCTACAGGAAGGGGAAGTGGTCTCATGTCTAATGTTGTCTACAGGAAGGGGAGGGGGTCTAATGTTGTCTACAGGAAGGGGAAGTGGTCTAATGTCTAATGTTGTCTACAGGAAGGAGAAGGGTTCTAATGTCTAATGTTGTCTACAGGAAGGGGTCTCATGTCTAATGTTGTCTACAGGAAGGGGAGGGGGTCTAATGTCTAATGTTGTCTACAGGAAGGGGAGGGGGTCTAATGTCTAATGTTGTCTACAGGAAGGGGAGGGGGTCTAATGTCTAATGTTGTCTACAGGAAGGGGAGGGGGTCTAATGTCTAATGTTGTCTACAGGAAGGGGAGGGGGTCTAATGTCTAATGTTGTCTACAGGAAGGAGAAGGGGTCTAATGTCTAATGTTGTCTACAGGAAGGGGAGGGGGTCTAATGTCTAATGTTGTCTACAGGAAGGGGAGGGGGTCTAATGTCTAATGTTGTCTACAGGAAGGGGTCTAATGTCTAATGTTGTCTACAGGAAGGGGAATTGGTCTAATGTCTAATGTTGTCTACAGGAAGGGGTCTAATGTCTAATGTTGTCTACAGGAAGGGGAAGGGGTCTCATGTCTAATGTTGTCTACAGGAAGGGGAGGGGGTCTAATGTGTAATGTTGTCTACAGGAAGGGGAGGGGGTCTAATGTGTAATGTTGTCTACAGGAAGGGGAGGGGGTCTAATGTGTAATGTTGTCTACAGGAAGGGGAAGTGGTCTCATGTCTAATGTTGTCTACAGGAAGGGGAAGGGGATGTTCGGGCTGAAAGTGAAGAAGAAGAAGAGAGTCACCACATCCGATCTTGTCTTGGCCAATAAAGCAGCTCTAGGTACGGCCTTGAAAACAAACAATCTAACTGTAAACAGTAAGAGCAGATTGTGATTGGAGATATCTGCTTACCAAATGGCTCACTATTCCCTATGTAGTGCACTATTTTTGACCAGGTCCCATAAGGTAGTGCACTAGTTTCGACCAGGGCTCATAGGGAGTAGGGTTCCATTTGGGATGAATACACCTAAGCCATATCCATACAGTCAGCTCTAATGGAGTTAACCCTGATCAAACAGTCATGTGCTTCTGTATTTATGGAGTATTGCATTGTGTACTCTTGGATTAATAAGGATACACATGTGATCGTGTACCCTCCTGATATTTAACCTTCATGGGGTCACTTTACTTTTGTACATCATGACATGTTGACTTTCATAGCTGAACTTCTAGCTGGTATGACCAGAGGATGATGGACCACCCTCTGATTCTGGTTTCCTTGCCAATGTCCTTTACTCTTGATTAAAATGGATTGATTGATTGATTGATTTGTGTCATGCCCGGCCAGATGGTACAGAGCCAGAGGGTAAAGCTGAGGTCACTGGTCTGTTAGAAGGACAGTACCCCGACGATGGTCAGCCTGGCCCTTCTGGAACACTACCTGTCAGACAGCTACCCCAGACCAAGAGGTACATCACAACATAGGTTTTAATGTATTGTGTTGTGTTGTATTGTATTGTGTTGTATTGTGGTGTTGTGTTGTGTGTTGTGTTGTATTGTGGTGTTGTGTTGTGTGTTGTGTTGTATTGTGTTGTGTTGTGTGGTATTGTGTTGTGGTGTTGTATTGTTTTGTGTTGTGTTGTGTTGTATTGCGTGTACACACTGACTACTTCCTGCTGACCTCTTGCGAGGTCCCCCTTGAGTCTCTTCCTGGTTAAATACATGTTAAATAAATACATTTAAACAAAAAAACAAAAAAACATTTTAGGCTCTAAGGAGGCGCAAATGTCAAAGAAACGTTAGTTTGCAATTTTATCATGTAAAAACTGGCGCACTGGGCATTTTCCACCCTTTCCGCCAGAGTTGGTTGTTTACCTGTCTAACATTAGCTCACTTGCACTGAGGTGAGAGCGGTGGAAATATTTGAGGTGTGTCCTTAAAAACATGCGCCAATATGCCAATTTCAGTCAGGCAACTAGGGATATACAAGACGGACCAAAAGCTGGTCTTAGCGGCAACGCAATTGGTTATGGTATTGATTTTGCTAGCTACAATGTAGAAAATAGTACAAAATAAAGAAAAACCCTTGAATGAGTAGGTGTGTCTAAACTTCTGACTGGTGCTGTATATAAAGTTTTTTGGGGTGGGGGGCTCAGATAACTTGTGGGGGCGGGGGGCCAAATAAAATCACAGGCGAGTCAAATTAGGCCCATGACCCCCAGTTGGGGAACCCTGGTCTATTGCCTGATATTTCCACGTTGAAAGGTATCATTTTCTGGTCAACCTCTCTATTAAAAAAAATGTATGTCCTTCATGTTTTTTTTGTGACTGGATGGATCTTCACCATTTTCTGGTACCAACACCAAATTACACACCTATCCCCTAGTTAGAAGTGAATCCTCTCTTGTGCCATCAAAGGATACACGAATGTCTATGATGACATTCTCATCCTCCTTCAGCAACTCTGCTATGTCTGGGTCTATATACTCTTATCTCTCTCTTCTCTAATGAGCTTTACAGCACTCTCCATTGACTGTAGCCCTCTGTAAATATCTGCAACTAAAGTGTGTGGGGGGGGGTACTTTTTATGTCTGTTGATATTACGGTCATAACTGCAGGACTAAAATATCAGCATTTTACCCTATGTAAATATCAGCACATGTTTACTTTATGTAAAGCTAATTTCACACTAATAACAGTAGGTTACCGCCCTATCACACTGTAGGCCCTATGTATAGTTATGTTTTCCTATCACTCTGATTTATTCACTTTGAATACATTTTTCTGGAGCAAGGAAATAAATATTATTTATACACAGCAAGTCACCTGACAATAATGGGCCACTCTCCCTTTTTTATTTTACCTGTCATTCTCCTGTCATGTCTCTGATATGAGTTTGAGACACGAGGAAGGAATCCCTAGGATTTTGCTTATTTTCTTTAGAGCTGCATAACCATGTCCAAGTTTGTGGGCTAGAAGAACCATGCTGATATTTATATTTTAAATGGCTGTAACGCGGGTCGTCTAATGAGGACCAAGACGCGGCATGCGACGTGCTCATAATTACTTTTATTAAACTTTCAAACAACAAAACGACCGAAAACAGACCCGTCAGGTGCAACATACACAAAACAGGAAACAACCACCCACAAAACACAGGGGGAAAAAAAAACACCCCTACTAAATAGGACCTTCAATTAGAGGCAACGAGGAACAGCTGCCTCCAATTGAAGGTCAACCCAAGAAACTTAAACATAGAAATAGACATACTAGAACAAACATAGAAATATACTAACATAGAACAAAAACCTCGAAACACATAAAACAAACACCCCCTGCCACGTCCTGACCAAACTACAATAACAAATAACCTCTTTTACTGGTCAGGACGTGACAGTGGCACATCTCCCCTGGAGCACTGGTGCAGCCTGGAGAAAACACTCCTAAATGTATCACCTTCACACTGTGTACATTCTACCATGACAGACTTACAAAATCACTGGTTGATGGGGGTCTATGGTGATTTTCAGTCCAGTGTTTAGACACTTAACGGCAAATCATGTACAAGTTGGTTTATTTGTGACATGTGGAATAAAAGCCACTGTTGTCTGGCTGCTGTCTTGTTGATCGTTGCCAGCTGTCAATTTTCATCTCAACTAATTTACTTCTCGACGCGCTGCTGCCGGCTACCTCCTTTTCCTCCTCTACCTGTACTGCCACTGACTTATCAGGCAATTGTTTTCTTTAATTCACTGCTTTTCTCGCATTGGCTAACTGATATCGCCTATTTTCTATTCACATACTGTAGGTTTATTCTTCAAGATTTTCTCATTTTGTCTCTCTTTACGTTGATTCTTCGCGCGATGTATTTTCAAACATTTGTGAGGCCTTTTATTAACCAATCAGGTTACCGGATATTACTAATCTCTCAGCACTACGTCTAAAACGGATATCGCGATGTATGGACGGAAAACAAGCTTCTGAACGATATATGATTCAACATGGAGAGTTTCTAAAAATTAAAGGTTGAAGTTCTACATGAAACATGAGAACAAGAACGACATTTATGGAATGTGTAGTTGACGGAATTTTGGTAAAACGATACAAATCAATCATTTGTATACAGTATTGCCGATGTATTTGTACATTTTATGAAAGTATGGAAAGTTATAGTTGCAAAATATCCCCAAAATCTGAAAATTGACAGATTAAAATGTTTGCCTGTTTTGCCAGGCCTTGTATAAACTCATACTGTATAACTCATGGTAATAATGTCAATTTAATAACTCCACACAGATCTAAACTAATACCAAAGATTCTGGACAGTGAGAAAAGGCCACAGACTTTCCAGGTTGGTTGACTGATTCATATTGTATCTGGTGTTAAGGGAATAGCCACTGGATGTTTGGGACACATTGCCATCTAACTTTTGTCCAAAAATTCTGTCCTCATATGACAAAATCTGTATATTCTTAACTGTAAATGTCCTCTCCTATCATGTGTAATTTGTATTGTATTCATATTGTATATGCTGCAAGTATATTATGTGTACATTCCTCTGTCTATAGTCTATCTGTCCATTGCTGGCAGAACCATATCACTTGGTGAATAAAGGTGATTTTGATGATCTTCCCTTCAGATTGCCATCAACATCACCGAGGCCAAACAGCTGGTGGGGGAGAATATTGACCCTAGCGTAATCATGGAGATAGGAGACGAGAAGAAACAGACCACCGTCAAAGAGGGCACCAACGCCCCCTTCATCAATGAGGTGAACCTTCTCCACTGAGCCTGCTTCCTCTCTAAGTTTCTTCCTAGAATTCCTGCCTTCCAAGGAGATTTTTTTACCCTCTGAGCCTGGTTCTTCTCTAGGTTTCTTCCTAGGATCCTGCCTTCTAGGGAGTTGTTTCCGAGCCACTGTGCTACCGCTTCTGTATTGCTTGCTGTCTGGGGTTGTACGATTGGTATCTGTAATGCATTACACTGTAACAAGTATTGTAGTTAATTGTAATAACTCATAGTAACACTGTAATAACAACATGTAACTGGTGGTAACTGCAGTCTGTAATTACAGAGGTGTAATAACAAATGCTTGTTACCATGCTTGTTACTAATGGACAACTTTCCACTAAATTCACCAATTTTCTTCTCAGCTGATTCAGTAATAACGGTCACAAGGTTGTAATCTCTGGTGGACAGATGCACTGGGTGTCTGAGTTTACAAAGGTTGGAGGTTCAAAAGACACTAATTACCTACCGGTGAATGCACTCTTCAAAATCTGCACTCAATGTTTTTGCTAGCACACGCACCTAAAAAAAATGTACTAAAAAAGGTTAAGTTGATTCTATATAATGACTTACTAATCAAATCAAATCAAATGTATTTATATAGCCCTTCTTACATCAGCTGATATCTCAAAGTGCTGTACAGAAACCCAGCCTAAACCCCCAAACAGCAAGCAATGCAGGTGTAGAAGCACGGTGGCTAGGAAAAACTCCCTAGAAAGGCCAGAACCTAGGAAGAAACCTAGAGAGGAACCAGGCTATGAGGGGTGGCCAGTCCTCTTCTGGCTGTACTGGGTAGAGAGGAACCAGGCTATGAGGGGTGGCCAGTCCTCTTCTGGCTGTACTGGGTAGAGAGGAACCAGGCTATGAGGGCTGGCCAGTCCTCTTCTGGCTGTGCCGGGTGGAGATTATAACAGAACATGGCCTAGATGTTCAAATGTTCATAGATGACCAGCAGGGTCAAATAATAATACTTGTTACCAAGCGAAGATACCTACAAACAAAAGATGAGCTTCTACTTTTGCCGACTTTATTGCAACATGTAAAAACACCTTACATTTCTGACAAAATAATAAGGATTTTTATTGTTAGATTAATGATTTAATTAATGAATTAGATTAAACAAAACTAAAGGCCTATTCAATAACTTAAAAACAACTATTCTAGTGGTGACTCATATCTGTAACCTTATAGTAGGAGTAGCCTAAAGAGCTGGGATTGTATTTTTATTGCGTTTTTAACATTACAAGTAACAATAGAAAAAAAACGACATCTCTGACTCTTGTCTTCGTCTGTTTCTTCTTTCTTGTTAACATTTTCCCAGCCTGGAGTCTGAGATCTTGTTGGGAATCTGTGTTAAAGAAGAAAAAAAAAGAATACATGACTATTTAGGATTGTCACTCTACTACCTTACCCCTAGTTATCATCACCATGACAACTAGTTAAGGCATTATAGCTAGCTAGGCCTTTCCTAGCTACCAGTTGTAGTGTTATCCAGTTAGCAATAATACCCGCTTGCTAATACTAAAATGTTATCTGTTGTTTAGCTAGATTGAAAAGGAACTAACCCTACTCATAGTGTGTTGACACAAGTAACGTAATACCCTTGGGTAACTCATACCGTGAGAACAAGGTTCAGGGAAGATAATGACACTCAAGTCCAGCTAACGTTAGCTAGCTAGCGTGTAGCCACCATAGCATATTTCTCAGCTTTAGTTAGCAAGCTAGCTTGTTAGCTAGCGTGTAGCCACCATAGCATATTTATCAGCTTTAGTTAGCAAGCTAGCTTGTTAGCTAGCGTGTAGCCACCATAGCATATTTCTCAGCTTTAGTTAGCTAGCTAGCTTGTTAGCTAGCGTGTAGCCACCATAGCATATTTCTCAGCTTTAGATAGCTAGCTAGCTTGTTAGCTAGCGTGTAGCCACCATAGCATATTTCTCAGCTTTAGATAGCTAGCTAGCTTGTTAGCTAGCGTGTAGCCACCATAGCATATTTCTCAGCTTTAGTTAGCGAGCTAGCTTGTTAGCTAGCGTGTAGCCACCATAGCATATTTCTCAGCTTTAGTTAGCTAGCTAGCTTGTTAGCTAGCGTGTAGCCACCATGGCAAATTTGTCAGCTTTAGTTAGCTAGCTAGTCAAGGTTAGAAAAATGGGATGCTATAGGAAACTTTTAACATTTGTAACAAGCATGGTAGTAAGCATTCGTTGTTACACCCACTGTAATTACAGACTGCAATTACCACATGTTGTTATTACAATGTAACTATGATTTATTACAATACCTGTTACACTGTAATTACATATGGAATTACAGTGTAACAAGGACCCTTAATAAAATGAAGTGATACCGGATGTTGGTATTGGAATAATACTAATAATCAATGTCTTTCCTTGTTGCTCTATATATTCTCTTTATTTTTCGAAACAGTACTTCGTGTTTGATTATTACGGCCATCAAGAGAGCTTTTTTGACAAAGTCATCAAACTATCAGTAAGTAAATGCATTGCTCATCCATAAAGAAATTTATAAAAAGCAACAAAAAAAAAAAAAACAACTCTTCAAATATTTAGTTTGTCTGTCTCATCTCCAGGTGATGCATACCAAGATCATGAAAGGCTTCTGTGTGGGCTCCTTCAAGATGGACGTGGGAACGGTCTATAGACAACCTGGTAAGAGAACGATCCCCCCCTTTATGTCCCCCCATGCTCCCATCCCCCCCCTGCTTCAGCCCGGTGCTCCTTCATAACTGACTGGATTGCTGAAAAGCTAACTGAACGCTAATGCGAACTTTCTTGCTGTTTTTCAACGTGAGCTCTGGTGAGCAAGATGTCCCAATTGATTTGTTACAGCAAATAAACTTGAACGTGATATGCGTCCCTGTCTTAGGTCACCAGTTCACCAATAAGTGGGCGGTGCTGACGGACCCGGCAGACATCAGGACCGGGGTCAAAGGTTACCTGAAGTGCGACATCAGCGTGATGGGGAAGGGAGACGCCATACAGTCCTCCCAGAAGACCAGCGATGCTGAGGAGCAGATAGACAAGTAAGACACACACACACACCTCTCCCAGAATACCAGTGATGCTGAGTAACAGACAAGAAAGACACACTCTTGTTTGACCTGCATGCAGACAGGTGTGTTTAAGTAGTAGCATCAAATCAAATCAAATTTAGCAGATGTTAATGCGAGTGTAGCGAAATGCTTGTGCTTCTAGTTCCGACCGTGCAGTAATATCTAACAAGTAATATAATCTACCAATTTCACAACAACTACCTTGTACACACAAGTTTAAAGGAATGAATACGAATATGTACATATAAATATATAAATGAGTGATGGCCGAACGGCGTAGGCAAGATGCAATAGATGGTATAGAGTACAGTATATACATATGAGATGAGTAATGTAGGGTATGTAAACATTATATAAAGTGGCATTGTTTAAAGTGGCTAGTGATACATTACATCAAGATGGCAAGATGCAGTAGATGGTATAGAGTACAGTATATACATATGAGATGAGTAATGAAGGGTATGTAAACATTATATAAAGTGGCTACTGATAAATTGATTACATCAATTTCTCCATTATTAAAGTGGCTAGAGATGAGTCAGTATGTTGGCAGCAGCCACTCAATGTTAGTGATGGCTATTTAACAGTCTGATGGCCTTGAGATAGAAGCTGTTTTTCAGTCTCTCAGTCCCAGCTTTGATGCACCTGTACTGACCTCGCCTTCTGGATGATAGAGGGGTGAACAGGCAGTGGCTCGGGTGGTTGTTGTCCTTGATGATCTTTTTGGCCTTCCTTTGACATCGGGCGGTGTAGGTGTCCTGGAGGGCAGGTAGTTTGCCCCCGGTGATGCGTTGTGCAGACCTCACTACCCTCTGGAGAGCCTTACGGTTGTGGGCGGAGCAGTTGCCGTACCAGGCGGTGATACAGCCCGACAGGATGCTCTCGATTGTGCATCTGTAAAAGTTTTTGAGTGTTTTTGGTGACAAGCCGAATTTCTTCAGCCTCCTGAGGTTGTAGAGGTGCTGCTGCGCCTTTTTCACCATGCTGTCTGTGTGGGTGGAACCATTTCAGTTTGTCCGTGATGTGTATGCCGAGGAACTTAAAACTCTCCACCCTCTCCACTACTGTCCCGTCAATGTAGATAGGGGGCTGCTCCCTCTGCTGTTTCCTGAAGTCCACGATCATCTCCTTTGTTTTGGTGACATTGAGTGTGAGGTTATTTTCCTGACACCACACTCCGAGTGCCCTCACCTCCTCCCTGCAGGTCGTCTCGTCGTTGTTGGTAATCAAGTCTCTGAGGACGCGGCCTGGGATGCCGTCTGGGCCTGCAGCCTTGCGAGGATTAACACGTTTAAATGTTTTACTCACGTTGGCTGCAGTGAAGGAGAGCCCGCAGGTTTTGGTAGCGGGCCGTGTCAGTGGCACTGTATTGTCCTCAAAGCGAGCAAAAAACTTGTTTAGTCTGTCTGGGAGCAAGGCATCCTGGTCCGCGACGGGGCTGGTTTTCTTTTTGTAGTCCATGATTGACTGTAGACCCTGCCACATACCTCTCGTGTCTGAGCCGTTGAATTGTGACTAGACTTTGTCTCTATACTGACGCTTAGCTTGTTTGATTGTCTTGTGGAGGGAAGAGCTACACTGTTTGTATTCGGTCATGTTTCCGGTTGCCTTGCCCTGATTAAAAGCAGTGGTTCGCGCTTTCAGTTTTGCGTGAATGCTGCCATCAATCCACGGTTTCTGGTTGGGGAATGTTTTAATAGTCGCTGTGGATACATGCGTCGCGGAAGTTAGAATAACAGTGGTCTAGGGTTTTGCCCGCCCTGGTAGCACATCCGATATGCTGATAGAATTTGGGGAGCCTTGTTTTCAGATTAGCCTTGTTAAAATCCCCAGCTACAATAAATGCAGCCTCAGGATATGTGGTTTCCAGTTTACATAGAGTCCAATGAAGTTCATTCAGGGCCGTCGATGTGTCTGATTGGGGGGGGGATATACACGACTATGATTATGATCGAAGAGAATTCTCTTGGTAGATAATGCGGTCGGCATTTGATTGTGAGGAATTCTAGGTCAGGTGAACAAAAGGACTTGAGTTCCTGTATGTTGTTATGATCACAGCACGTCTCGTTAATCATAAGGCACACACCCCCGCCCTTCTTCTTACCAGAGATGTTTGTTTCTGTCGGTGCGATGCGTGAAGAAACCAGGTGGCTGTACCGACTCAGATAGCGTGTCTCGAGGTGAACCATGTTTCCGTGAAACAACATCCCCACAGCGTGATGCTGCCACCATCATGAGGACAGGAGTGTTTAAGTAGTAGCGTGCAGACAGGTGTGTTTGAATAGTGGGTCTATGAGTAATCTCACGCGCCGGCAATGAGATTATATAGCATAATATCATTATTCAGAGACACTCGTCTGGCTTTGTGAGATTAAATTATGAGTAATCCTTATCATCGACAAACACAAAGTAAAAGGACAAAACTAACACACCGCTTCACCAGAATCCTGTTATCATGTAGGAAGGAGGTTTCTTTCTCTGGTATACAAGACAAAGCCCTTTGTTGATGTACAACTGTAAAGTTTTCAGACCTATTGACTTTTTCCACATTTTGTTACGTTACAGAATTATTCTTAAATGGATTAAATAAATAAACAATCCTCAGCAATCTACACACAATACCCCATAATGATGAAGCAAAAACAGGTTTTTATTTATTTTTTGCAAATTTATCAAAAATAAAAAAGAGTTTTTGTTTTTTATTTTTGATAAATTTGCAAAAAAAAATAAAAAATACATATTTACAGAAGTATTCCATTGGCTATGAGACTCCAAAATGTGCTCAGGTGCATCCTGTTTCCATTGATCATCCTTGAGATGTTTCTACAACTTGATTGGAGTCCACCTGTGGTAAATTCAATTGATTGGACAGGATTTGGAAAGGCACACACCTGTCTATATAAGGTCCCACAGTTGACAGTGCATGTCAGAGCAGAAACCAAGCCATGAGGTCGAAGGAATTGTCTGTAGAGCTTCAAGACAGGATTGTGTTGAGGCACAGATCTGGGGAAGGGTACCAAAAATGTCTGCAGCATTGAAGGTCCCCAAGAACACAGTGGCCTCCATCATTCTTAAATGGAAGAAGTTTGGAACCACCAGGACACTTCCTAGAGCTGGCCGCCCGGACAAACTGAGCAATCAGGGGACAAGGGCCTTGGTCAGGGAGGTGACCAAGAACCTGATGGTCAGTCTGACAGAGCTCCAGAGTTCCTCTGTGGAGATGGGAGAATCTTCCAGAAGGACAACCATCTCTGCAGCACTCCCCCAATCAGGCCTTTACGGTAGAGTGGCCAGGCGGAAGCCACTCCTCAGTAAAAGGCATATGACAGCCCACTTGGAGTTTGCCAAAAGTCACCTAGAGACTCTCAGACCATGAGAAACATCTCTGGTCTGATGAAAGATTGAACTCTTTGGCCTGAATGCCAAGCGTCACTTCTGGAGGAAACCTGGCACCATCCCTACGGTGAAGCATGGTGGTGGCAGCATCATGCTGTGGGGATGTTTTCCAGTGGCAGGGACTAGAAGACTAGTCAGGATCGAGGCAGGGATGAAGAGAGCAAAGTACAGAGAGATCCTTGATGAAAACCTGCACCAGAGCGCTCAGGACCTCAGACTGGGGCAAAGGTTCACCTTCGAACAGGGCAACGACCCTAAGCACACAGCCAAGACAACACAGGAGTGGCTTCAGGACAAATCTCTGAATGTCCTTGAGTGGCCCATCCAGAGCCCGGACTTGAACCCGATCGAACATCTCTGGAGAGACCTGAAAATAGCTGTGCGGTGACGCTCCCCATCCAACCTGACAGAGCTTGAGAGGATCTGCAGAGAAGAATTGGAGAAACTCCCCAAATACAGCTGTGTCAAGCTTGTAGCGTCATACCCAAGAAGACTCAAGTCTGTAATCGCTGCCAAATGTGCTTCAACAAAGTACTGAGTAAAGGGTCTGAATACTTATGTAAATGTGATATTTCAGTTTTTCATTTGTCATAAATTAGCAAACATTTCTAAAAACCTGTTTTTGCTTTGTCATTATGTGTGTAGATTGATCAGGTAAAAAAACAATATAATACATTCTAGAATAAGGCTGTAATGTAACAAATTGTTGAAAAAGTCAAGGGGTCTGAATACTTTCCGAAGGCACTGTATGTGGTTTTCATCAAACCCTGCAGTCCTCAGCTATCCTCTGGGAATACAATGAACATCTTTCTGTATATGTGTTTACCCAAATCAATTACATTAAATTCAAGCACAGCAATGAAGTTAAAAAGACAGCTCAAACAGATCTGGAGGTTAGTTCAGGAGGTTCGTCCAGGAGGCTCGTCCAGGAGGCTAGTCCGGGAGTTTGGTTCAGCAGTTTGGTTCAGGAGGCTAGTTCAGGGGGTTAGTCCAGGAGGTTAGTCCAGGAGGTTCGTCCAGGAGGCTAGTCCAGGAGGCTAGTCCATGAGGGTAGTCCAGGAGGCAAATCCAGGAGGTTAGTCCAGGAAGCTAGTCCATTCAGATGCCATTCTCTCTCAAAATGTTTTCACCCTCTGACCTTTGACCCAGGAACTTGTTGGTTCCCGAGGGGTTCCCCTCAGAGCGTCCCTGGGCCAGGTTCTATGTGAAGGTGTACCGAGCGGAGGGTCTGCCTCGTAACAACTCCTCCATCATGGCTAACGTCACCAAGGCCTTCATAGGGGACAACACAGCCCTCATAGACCCATACGTGGTGGTGACCTTCTTCAAACAGATGGTAAGGTTATTGATAAGGAGACAGAGAGACCGTAGTACATGATTCTACAGTAAGGTTATTGATAAGGAGACAGACAGACTCTAGTACATGATTCTACAGTAAGGTTATTGATAAGGAGACAGACAGACTCTAGTACATGATTCTACAGTAAGGTTATTGATAAGGAGACAGACAGACTCTAGTACATGATTCTACAGTAAGGTTATTGATAAGGAGACAGACAGACTCTAGTACATGATTCTACAGTAAGGTTATTGATAAGGAGACAGACAGACTCTAGTACATGATTCTACAGTAAGGTTATTGATAAGGAGACAGACAGACTCTAGTACATGATTCTACAGTAAGGTTATTGATAAGGAGACAGACAGACTCTAGTACATGATTCTACAGTAAGGTTATTGATAAGGAGACAGACAGACTCTAGTACATGATTCTACAGTAAGGTTATTGAGCTGTTAAAATGCTAACATTTTCTTTGCCTGGATCCAGATCTATTTGTGCTGTATTGTCACAGTTGACAATAAGCCATAAGAGTTGGCAAGACAGCACCAACATATTCTGGACCAGGCTACAAGAACAGGCCACAGACAGAAGTGTGAAGAACACTTGGTCCTAGCTACTTCATCTCTCTCTCTCTCTCTCTCTCTCTCTCTCTCTCTCTCTCTCCCTCTCTCTCTGCTCTCTCTCTGTATGTCTCCTCAATCTCTCATTCTTTCCTCTCTCTC